>NW_027258093.1:110000-144824 GCF_045791955.1 Oncorhynchus clarkii lewisi | reverse complement strand
GCTCTTGTTTTCCGAGTCTAGGCCATCCTCTCCAGAGTCTGTTGCATCATTTGATGAGTACAGGCTCCTCTCTCCTGACTCTCCAGTTCCTCACTTCATGCCTCAATGTTGCGATTGTTATTTATCTTTCACTGGAAGTAGATGTTCATCACCAGAATCAGTAGCTTCAAATATTGAATTATCTGAGTTCTGTCTTGAGGAACTGTTTGCTGAAGACAGAGCAGATTCACCTGAATCATTTATATCAGAGAGTGAATTTGTTGAGTCAGTTGAAAGAGGTCTAATGAAACTCAGACCCTTGTCACCAGAATCAGTAACTTCAGAAGGTGATTATACCTCCGTTGAGTTCTTGGTTGATGAGTCTAGACCATCTTCACCTGATTCTATCACTTCAAAAGACGAATATCGAGCTCTATCTCCTGATTCCCCAATCCCACAATTTAGTCCCTCAATCATTGAGTCATCAGTGTCTTCATTGTTTACCAGATCTTCGTCACCTATTTCAGTTACTTCAGACATTGAGGGATCTGCCTTCTATCTTGAGGATTTTTTCAATGAAGTGAGACCATATTCTCCAGAATCTTTTGTGTCAGAGAGTGAATTTGTTGAAGCAGCTGAAGGAGGTTTGATAAAATTCAGACCCCTGTCACCAGAATCGGTAACTTCCGAAGATGGTTATACCTTTCTTGAGCTCTTGTTTGCAGAATGTAGACCATCTTCACCTGAATCTGTAACATCATTTGATGAGTACAGGCCTCTCTCTCCAGACTCTCCTATTCCTGATTTCAGATCACATTGTTGTGATTATTATTTGCTATTCACAGAAGATAGATCTTCATCACCACAATCAGTCACCTCAGACATTGAATTCTCGGGATTTAGCCTTGAGGAATTGATTGCTGAGGACAGAGCAGATTCTCCTGAATCGATATATTCAGACAGTGAATTTCTGGATCAATTGGAAGCAGAACTTGTTCCTCCAGTCTTGCATGAATCAGCTTCTCCAGTTTCTGATTCTCTCCCTCACTCTGTTCAATCTGAAACATCTATTAACAAATTCATCTCACCTGCCTTAGTTCAGTCTGAATCTGTGCACAGAGAAACCAAAACAGACATATTATCTTCCCCAACAATTGCAACAGAAGACTCTGTTGTTGCTAAAACCACATTGCCAGTTGCTGCTAAAACAGCATTTATACAGCTTGACTTGAGTGATCAGAAAGGTTGGTCAGTATTGCCAGCTGCTGTAATGATGCCAGTAAAGCAGGAGCCAGCTAATTATCTTGATGAGGGAGATAAAGACAGTATGATACACCAAAATACATCTGAAGTCAAACCTTTATCTCCTCAGTCAGTCTTGTCAGAAAGTGGTTCACAATTCAGACATGGACATTGTGATTATTACTTGTTGTACAATGGGAGTATTTCTCAGATACCTGAATCTATAACAACACTTGAAGATCATAGACCTCTTTCTCTTGACTCACCTAATACACAATTCAGACCTGGACATTGTGATTATTATTTGTTGTACGATGTGTGTAGGTCTACATCACCTTTGTCTGTACCTTCATATCTTGAATATTGTGGTTTGAACAGACCAGATTCCCCTTCAGATAGTGAATTTACAGTGACAGATCAAAGTATCCTATCTGAGTATAGACCACTCTCACCAGAATCAATAACTTCAGACGGGGACTTTAACTTCCTTGAGCTCTTGTTTTCAGAGTCTAGATCATCCTCTGCACAGTCTGTTGCATCATTTGATGAGTACAGGCTCCTCTCTCCTGACTCTCCAGTTCCTCACTTCATGCCTCAATGTTGCGATTGTTATTTGTCTTTCACTGGAAGTAGATGTTCATCACCAGAATCAGTAGCTTCAAATATTGAATTCTCTGAGTTCTGTCTTGAGGAACTGTTTGCTGAAGACAGAGCAGATTCACCTGAATCATTTATATCAGAGAGTGAATTTGTTGAGTCAGTTGAAAGAGGTCTAATGAAACTCAGACCCTTGTCACCAGAATCAGTAACTTCAGAAGGTGATTATACCTCCGTTGAGTTCTTGGTTGATGAGTCTAGACCATCTTCACCTGATTCTATCACTTCAAATGATGAATATCGAGCTCTATCTCCTGATTCCCCAATCCCACAATTTAGACCCACAGTAATTGAGTCGTCAGTGTCGTCATTCTTTAGCAGATCTTCGTCACCTATTTCAGTAACTTCAGACACTGAAGGATCTGGCTTCTATCTTGAGGATTTTGTCAATGAAGAGAGGCCATATTCTCCAGAATCTTTTGTGTCAGAGAGTGAATTCGTAGAAGCAGCTGAAGGAGGTTTGATAAAATTCAGACCCCTGTCACCAGAATCAGTAACTTCAGAAGATGGTTATACCTTCCTTGAGCTCTTGTTTGCAGAGTCTAGACCATCTTCACCTGAATCTATAACATCGTTAAATGAGTACAGGTCTCTTTCTCCTGACTCTCCTATTGCTGATTTCAGATCACATTGTTGTGATTATTATTTGCTATTCACAGAAGATAGATCTTCGTCACCACAATCAGTCACCTCAGACGTTGAATTCTCTGGATTTAGCCTTGAGGAATTGATTGCTGAGGACAGAGCAGATTCTCCTGAATCAATATATTCAGACGGGGAATTTCTGGATCAATTGGAAGCAGAACTTGTTCAAGTTTTGCATGAATCAGCTTCTCCATTTTCTGATTCTCTCCCTCACTCTATTCAATCTGAAACATATATCAACAAATTCATCTCACCTGCCTTAGTCCAGTTTGAATCTGAGCACAGAGAAAGAAAAACAGACATATTGTCTACCACAACAATGGCAACACAAGACTCTGTTGAGGCTAAAACCGCGTTACCAGTTGCAGCTAAAACAGCATTCATACAGCTTGACTTAAGTGATGAGAAATGTTTGTCGTTGTTACCAGCTGCTGTAATGATGCCAGTTAAGCAGGAGCCAGGTAATTATCTTGATGAGGTAGATGAAGACAATTTGAAACACCAAGATAAATCTGAAGTCAAACCTTTATCTCCTGAGTCAGTCTTGTCAGAAAGTGGTTCACAATTCAGACCTGGAAATTGTGATTATTATTTGTTGTACAATGGGAGTATTTCTCCGATACCTGAATCTGTAACAACATTTGAAGATCATAGACCTCTTTCTCCTGACTCACCTAATACACAATTCAGACCTGGACATTGTGATTATTATTTGTTGTATGATGTGTGTAGGTCTACATCACCTTTGTCTGTAACTTCAGCCCTTGATTACCGTGGTTTGTACAGACCAGATTCCCCTTCAAATAGTGAATTTACAGTGACAGATCAAAGTAGCCTATCTGAGTATAGACCACTCTCACCTGAATCAGTAACTTCAGAAGGGGACTTTACCTTCCTTGAGCTCTTGTTTTCCGAGTCTAGGCCATCCTCTCCAGAGTCTGTTGCATCATTTGATGAGTACAGGCTCCTCTCTCCTGACTCTCCAGTTCCTCACTTCATGCCTCAATGTTGCGATTGTTATTTATCTTTCACTGGAAGTAGATGTTCATCACCAGAATCAGTAGCTTCAAATATTGAATTATCTGAGTTCTGTCTTGAGGAACTGTTTGCTGAAGACAGAGCAGATTCACCTGAATCATTTATATCAGAGAGTGAATTTGTTGAGTCAGTTGAAAGAGGTCTAATGAAACTCAGACCCTTGTCACCAGAATCAGTAACTTCAGAAGGTGATTATACCTCCGTTGAGTTCTTGGTTGATGAGTCTAGACCATCTTCACCTGATTCTATCACTTCAAATGATGAATATCGAGCTCTATCTCCTGATTCCCCAATCCCACAATTTAGACCCACAGTAATTGAGTCGTCAGTGTCGTCATTCTTTAGCAGATCTTCGTCACCTATTTCAGTAACTTCAGACACTGAAGGATCTGGCTTCTATCTTGAGGATTTTGTCAATGAAGAGAGGCCATATTCTCCAGAATCTTTTGTGTCAGAGAGTGAATTCGTAGAAGCAGCTGAAGGAGGTTTGATAAAATTCAGACCCCTGTCACCAGAATCAGTAACTTCAGAAGATGGTTATACCTTCCTTGAGCTCTTGTTTGCAGAGTCTAGACCATCTTCACCTGAATCTATAACATCGTTAAATGAGTACAGGTCTCTTTCTCCTGACTCTCCTATTGCTGATTTCAGATCACATTGTTGTGATTATTATTTGCTATTCACAGAAGATAGATCTTCGTCACCACAATCAGTCACCTCAGACGTTGAATTCTCTGGATTTAGCCTTGAGGAATTGATTGCTGAGGACAGAGCAGATTCTCCTGAATCAATATATTCAGACGGGGAATTTCTGGATCAATTGGAAGCAGAACTTGTTCAAGTTTTGCATGAATCAGCTTCTCCATTTTCTGATTCTCTCCCTCACTCTATTCAATCTGAAACATATATCAACAAATTCATCTCACCTGCCTTAGTCCAGTTTGAATCTGAGCACAGAGAAAGAAAAACAGACATATTGTCTACCACAACAATGGCAACACAAGACTCTGTTGAGGCTAAAACCGCGTTACCAGTTGCAGCTAAAACAGCATTCATACAGCTTGACTTAAGTGATGAGAAATGTTTGTCGTTGTTACCAGCTGCTGTAATGATGCCAGTTAAGCAGGAGCCAGGTAATTATCTTGATGAGGTAGATGAAGACAATTTGAAACACCAAGATAAATCTGAAGTCAAACCTTTATCTCCTGAGTCAGTCTTGTCAGAAAGTGGTTCACAATTCAGACCTGGAAATTGTGATTATTATTTGTTGTACAATGGGAGTATTTCTCCGATACCTGAATCTGTAACAACATTTGAAGATCATAGACCTCTTTCTCCTGACTCACCTAATACACAATTCAGACCTGGACATTGTGATTATTATTTGTTGTATGATGTGTGTAGGTCTACATCACCTTTGTCTGTAACTTCAGCCCTTGATTACCGTGGTTTGTACAGACCAGATTCCCCTTCAAATAGTGAATTTACAGTGACAGATCAAAGTAGCCTATCTGAGTATAGACCACTCTCACCTGAATCAGTAACTTCAGAAGGGGACTTTACCTTCCTTGAGCTCTTGTTTTCCGAGTCTAGGCCATCCTCTCCAGAGTCTGTTGCATCATTTGATGAGTACAGGCTCCTCTCTCCTGACTCTCCAGTTCCTCACTTCATGCCTCAATGTTGCGATTGTTATTTATCTTTCACTGGAAGTAGATGTTCATCACCAGAATCAGTAGCTTCAAATATTGAATTATCTGAGTTCTGTCTTGAGGAACTGTTTGCTGAAGACAGAGCAGATTCACCTGAATCATTTATATCAGAGAGTGAATTTGTTGAGTCAGTTGAAAGAGGTCTAATGAAACTCAGACCCTTGTCACCAGAATCAGTAACTTCAGAAGGTGATTATACCTCCGTTGAGTTCTTGGTTGATGAGTCTAGACCATCTTCACCTGATTCTATCACTTCAAAAGACGAATATCGAGCTCTATCTCCTGATTCCCCAATCCCACAATTTAGTCCCTCAATCATTGAGTCATCAGTGTCTTCATTGTTTACCAGATCTTCGTCACCTATTTCAGTTACTTCAGACATTGAGGGATCTGCCTTCTATCTTGAGGATTTTTTCAATGAAGTGAGACCATATTCTCCAGAATCTTTTGTGTCAGAGAGTGAATTTGTTGAAGCAGCTGAAGGAGGTTTGATAAAATTCAGACCCCTGTCACCAGAATCGGTAACTTCCGAAGATGGTTATACCTTTCTTGAGCTCTTGTTTGCAGAATGTAGACCATCTTCACCTGAATCTGTAACATCATTTGATGAGTACAGGCCTCTCTCTCCAGACTCTCCTATTCCTGATTTCAGATCACATTGTTGTGATTATTATTTGCTATTCACAGAAGATAGATCTTCATCACCACAATCAGTCACCTCAGACATTGAATTCTCGGGATTTAGCCTTGAGGAATTGATTGCTGAGGACAGAGCAGATTCTCCTGAATCGATATATTCAGACAGTGAATTTCTGGATCAATTGGAAGCAGAACTTGTTCCTCCAGTCTTGCATGAATCAGCTTCTCCAGTTTCTGATTCTCTCCCTCACTCTGTTCAATCTGAAACATCTATTAACAAATTCATCTCACCTGCCTTAGTTCAGTCTGAATCTGTGCACAGAGAAACCAAAACAGACATATTATCTTCCCCAACAATTGCAACAGAAGACTCTGTTGTTGCTAAAACCACATTGCCAGTTGCTGCTAAAACAGCATTTATACAGCTTGACTTGAGTGATCAGAAAGGTTGGTCAGTATTGCCAGCTGCTGTAATGATGCCAGTAAAGCAGGAGCCAGCTAATTATCTTGATGAGGGAGATAAAGACAGTATGATACACCAAAATACATCTGAAGTCAAACCTTTATCTCCTCAGTCAGTCTTGTCAGAAAGTGGTTCACAATTCAGACATGGACATTGTGATTATTACTTGTTGTACAATGGGAGTATTTCTCAGATACCTGAATCTATAACAACACTTGAAGATCATAGACCTCTTTCTCTTGACTCACCTAATACACAATTCAGACCTGGACATTGTGATTATTATTTGTTGTACGATGTGTGTAGGTCTACATCACCTTTGTCTGTACCTTCATATCTTGAATATTGTGGTTTGAACAGACCAGATTCCCCTTCAGATAGTGAATTTACAGTGACAGATCAAAGTATCCTATCTGAGTATAGACCACTCTCACCAGAATCAATAACTTCAGACGGGGACTTTAACTTCCTTGAGCTCTTGTTTTCAGAGTCTAGATCATCCTCTGCACAGTCTGTTGCATCATTTGATGAGTACAGGCTCCTCTCTCCTGACTCTCCAGTTCCTCACTTCATGCCTCAATGTTGCGATTGTTATTTGTCTTTCACTGGAAGTAGATGTTCATCACCAGAATCAGTAGCTTCAAATATTGAATTCTCTGAGTTCTGTCTTGAGGAACTGTTTGCTGAAGACAGAGCAGATTCACCTGAATCATTTATATCAGAGAGTGAATTTGTTGAGTCAGTTGAAAGAGGTCTAATGAAACTCAGACCCTTGTCACCAGAATCAGTAACTTCAGAAGGTGATTATACCTCCGTTGAGTTCTTGGTTGATGAGTCTAGACCATCTTCACCTGATTCTATCACTTCAAAAGACGAATATCAAGCTCTATCTCCTGATTCCCCAATCCCACAATTTAGACCCACAATAATTGAGTCGTCAGTGTCATTGTTTAGAAGATCTTCGTCACCTATTTCAGTAACTTCAGACATTGAAGGATCTGGCTTCTATCTTGAGGATTTTGTCAATGAAGAGAGGCCATATTCTCCAGAATCTTTTGTGTCAGAGAGTGAATTCGTAGAAGCAGCTGAAGGAGGTTTGATAAAATTCAGACCCCTGTCACCAGAATCAGTAACTTCAGAAGATGGTTATACCTTCCTTGAGCTCTTGTTTACAGAGTCTAGACCATCTTCACCTGAATCTATAACATCGTTAAATGAGTACAGGTCTCTTTCTCCTGACTCTCCTATTGCTGATTTCAGATCACATTGTTGTGATTATTATTTGCTATTCACAGAAGATAGATCTTCGTCACCACAATCAGTCACCTCAGACGTTGAATTCTCTGGATTTAGCCTTGAGGAATTGATTGCTGAGGACAGAGCAGATTCTCCTGAATCAATATATTCAGACGGGGAATTTCTGGATCAATTGGAAGCAGAACTTGTTCAAGTTTTGCATGAATCAGATTCTCCAGTTTCTGATTCCCTCCTTCGCCCTATTCAATCTAAAACATCTATTAACAAATTCATCTCACCTGCCTTAGTCCAGTCTGAATCTGTGCACAGACACACCAAAACAGACATGTTATCGTCCACAACAATGGCAACAGAAGTCTGTGTTCAGGCTAAAACCACGTTACCAATTTCAGCTAAAACAGCATTCATACAGCTTGACTTGAGTGATGAGAAATGTTTGTCATTGTTACCAGCTGCTGTAATGATGCCAGTAAAGCAAGAGACAGCTAATTATCTTGATGAGGTAGATGAAGACAATTTGAAACACCAAGATAAATCTGAAGTCAAACCTTTATCTCCTGAGTCAGTCTTGTCAGAAAGTGGTTCACAATTCAGACCTGGACATTGTGATTATTATTTGTTGTACGATGGGAGTATTTCTCCGATACCTGAATCTGTAACAACATTTGAAGATCATACACCTCTTTCTCCTGACTCACCTAATACACAATTCAGACCTGGACATTGTGATTATTATTTGTTGTACGATGTGTGTCGGTCTACATCACCTTTGTCTGTACCTTCATATCTTGAATATTGTGGTTTGCACAGACTAGATTTCCCTTCAGATAGTGAATTTACAGTGACAGATCAAAGTAGCCTATCTGAGTATAGACCACTCTCACCAGAATCAATAACTTCAGACGGGGACTTTAACTTCCTTGAGCTCTTGTTTTCAGAGTTTAGATCATCCTCTGCACAGTCTGTTGCATCATTTGATGAGTACAGGCTCCTCTCTCCTGACTCTCCAGTTCCTCACTTCATGCCTCAATGTTGCGATTGTTATTTGTCTTTCACTGGAAGTAGATGTTCATCACCAGAATCAGTAGCTTCAAATATTGAATTCTCTGAGTTCTGTCTTGAGGAACTGTTTGCTGAAGACAGAGCAGATTCACCTGAATCATTTATATCAGAGAGTGAATTTGTTGAGTCAGTTGAAAGAGGTCTAATGAAACTCAGACCCTTGTCACCAGAATCAGTAACTTCAGAAGGTGATTATACCTCCGTTGAGTTCTTGGTTGATGAGTCTAGACCATCTTCACCTGATTCTATCACTTCAAATGATGAATATCGAGCTCTATCTCCTGATTCCCCAATCCCACAATTTAGACCCACAGTAATTGAGTCGTCAGTGTCGTCATTCTTTAGCAGATCTTCGTCACCTATTTCAGTAACTTCAGACACTGAAGGATCTGGCTTCTATCTTGAGGATTTTGTCAATGAAGAGAGGCCATATTCTCCAGAATCTTTTGTGTCAGAGAGTGAATTCGTAGAAGCAGCTGAAGGAGGTTTGATAAAATTCAGACCCCTGTCACCAGAATCAGTAACTTCAGAAGATGGTTATACCTTCCTTGAGCTCTTGTTTGCAGAGTCTAGACCATCTTCACCTGAATCTATAACATCGTTAAATGAGTACAGGTCTCTTTCTCCTGACTCTCCTATTGCTGATTTCAGATCACATTGTTGTGATTATTATTTGCTATTCACAGAAGATAGATCTTCGTCACCACAATCAGTCACCTCAGACGTTGAATTCTCTGGATTTAGCCTTGAGGAATTGATTGCTGAGGACAGAGCAGATTCTCCTGAATCAATATATTCAGACGGGGAATTTCTGGATCAATTGGAAGCAGAACTTGTTCAAGTTTTGCATGAATCAGATTCTCCAGTTTCTGATTCCCTCCTTCGCCCTATTCAATCTAAAACATCTATTAACAAATTCATCTCACCTGCCTTAGTCCAGTCTGAATCTGTGCACAGACACACCAAAACAGACATGTTATCGTCCACAACAATGGCAACAGAAGTCTGTGTTCAGGCTAAAACCACGTTACCAATTTCAGCTAAAACAGCATTCATACAGCTTGACTTGAGTGATGAGAAATGTTTGTCATTGTTACCAGCTGCTGTAATGATGCCAGTAAAGCAAGAGCCAGCTAATTATCTTGATGAGGTAGATGAAGACAATTTGAAACACCAAGATAAATCTGAAGTCAAACCTTTATCTCCTGAGTCAGTCTTGTCAGAAAGTGGTTCACAATTCAGACCTGGACATTGTGATTATTATTTGTTGTACGATGGGAGTATTTCTCCGATACCTGAATCTGTAACAACATTTGAAGATCATACACCTCTTTCTCCTGACTCACCTAATACACAATTCAGACCTGGACATTGTGATTATTATTTGTTGTACGATGTGTGTCGGTCTACATCACCTTTGTCTGTACCTTCATATCTTGAATATTGTGGTTTGCACAGACTAGATTTCCCTTCAGATAGTGAATTTACAGTGACAGATCAAAGTAGCCTATCTGAGTATAGACCACTCTCACCAGAATCAATAACTTCAGACGGGGACTTTAACTTCCTTGAGCTCTTGTTTTCAGAGTTTAGATCATCCTCTGCACAGTCTGTTGCATCATTTGATGAGTACAGGCTCCTCTCTCCTGACTCTCCAGTTCCTCACTTCATGCCTCAATGTTGCGATTGTTATTTGTCTTTCACTGGAAGTAGATGTTCATCACCAGAATCAGTAGCTTCAAATATTGAATTCTCTGAGTTCTGTGTTGAGGAACTGTTTGCTGAAGACAGAGCAGATTCACCTGAATCATTTATATCAGAGAGTGAATTTGTTGAGTCAGTTGAAAGAGGTCTAATGAAACTCAGACCCTTGTCACCAGAATCAGTAACTTCAGAAGGTGATTATACCTCCGTTGAGTTCTTGGTTGATGAGTCTAGACCATCTTCACCTGATTCTATCACTTCAAATGATGAATATCGAGCTCTATCTCCTGATTCCCCAATCCCACAATTTAGACCCACAGTAATTGAGTCGTCAGTGTCGTCATTCTTTAGCAGATCTTCGTCACCTATTTCAGTAATTTCAGACACTGAAGGATCTGGCTTCTATCTTGAGGATTTTGTCAATGAAGAGAGGCCATATTCTCCAGAATCTTTTGTGTCAGAGAGTGAATTCGTAGAAGCAGCTGAAGGAGGTTTGATAAAATTCAGACCCCTGTCACCAGAATCAGTAACTTCAGAAGATGGTTATACCTTCCTTGAGCTCTTGTTTACAGAGTCTAGACCATCTTCACCTGAATCTATAACATCGTTAAATGAGTACAGGTCTCTTTCTCCTGACTCTCCTATTGCTGATTTCAGATCACATTGTTGTGATTATTATTTGCTATTCACAGAAGATAGATCTTCGTCACCACAATCAGTCACCCCAGACGTTGAATTCTCTGGATTTAGCCTTGAGGAATTGATTGCTGAGGACAGAGCAGATTCTCCTGAATCAATATATTCAGACGTGGAATTTCTGGATCAATTGGAAGCAGAACTTGTTCAAGTTTTGCATGAATCAGCTTCTCCATTTTCTGATTCTCTCCCTCACTCTATTCAATCTGAAACATATATCAACAAATTCATCTCACCTGCCTTAGTCCAGTTTGAATCTGAGCACAGAGAAAGAAAAACAGACATATTGTCTACCACAACAATGGCAACACAAGACTCTGTTGAGGCTAAAACCGCGTTACCAGTTGCAGCTAAAACAGCATTTATACAGCTTGACTTAAGTGATGAGAAATGTTTGTCGTTGTTACCAGCTGCTGTAATGATGCCAGTTAAGCAGGAGCCAGGTAATTATCTTGATGAGGTAGATGAAGACAATTTGAAACACCAAGATAAATCTGAAGTCAAACCTTTATCTCCTGAGTCAGTCTTGTCAGAAAGTGGTTCACAATTCAGACCTGGACATTGTGATTATTATTTGTTGTACGATGGGAGTATTTCTCCGATACCTGAATCTGTAACAACATTTGAAGATCATACACCTCTTTCTCCTGACTCACCTAATACACAATTCAGACCTGGACATTGTGATTATTATTTGTTGTACGATGTGTGTCGGTCTACATCACCTTTGTCTGTACCTTCATATCTTGAATATTGTGGTTTGCACAGACTAGATTTCCCTTCAGATAGTGAATTTACAGTGACAGATCAAAGTAGCCTATCTGAGTATAGACCACTCTCACCAGAATCAATAACTTCAGACGGGGACTTTAACTTCCTTGAGCTCTTGTTTTCAGAGTTTAGATCATCCTCTGCACAGTCTGTTGCATCATTTGATGAGTACAGGCTCCTCTCTCCTGACTCTCCAGTTCCTCACTTCATGCCTCAATGTTGCGATTGTTATTTGTCTTTCACTGGAAGTAGATGTTCATCACCAGAATCAGTAGCTTCAAATATTGAATTCTCTGAGTTCTGTCTTGAGGAACTGTTTGCTGAAGACAGAGCAGATTCACCTGAATCATTTATATCAGAGAGTGAATTTGTTGAGTCAGTTGAAAGAGGTCTAATGAAACTCAGACCCTTGTCACCAGAATCAGTAACTTCAGAAGGTGATTATACCTCCGTTGAGTTCTTGGTTGATGAGTCTAGACCATCTTCACCTGATTCTATCACTTCAAATGATGAATATCGAGCTCTATCTCCTGATTCCCCAATCCCACAATTTAGACCCACAGTAATTGAGTCGTCAGTGTCGTCATTCTTTAGCAGATCTTCGTCACCTATTTCAGTAACTTCAGACACTGAAGGATCTGGCTTCTATCTTGAGGATTTTGTCAATGAAGAGAGGCCATATTCTCCAGAATCTTTTGTGTCAGAGAGTGAATTCGTAGAAGCAGCTGAAGGAGGTTTGATAAAATTCAGACCCCTGTCACCAGAATCAGTAACTTCAGAAGATGGTTATACCTTCCTTGAGCTCTTGTTTGCAGAGTCTAGACCATCTTCACCTGAATCTATAACATCGTTAAATGAGTACAGGTCTCTTTCTCCTGACTCTCCTATTGCTGATTTCAGATCACATTGTTGTGATTATTATTTGCTATTCACAGAAGATAGATCTTCGTCACCACAATCAGTCACCTCAGACGTTGAATTCTCTGGATTTAGCCTTGAGGAATTGATTGCTGAGGACAGAGCAGATTCTCCTGAATCAATATATTCAGACGGGGAATTTCTGGATCAATTGGAAGCAGAACTTGTTCAAGTTTTGCATGAATCAGCTTCTCCATTTTCTGATTCTCTCCCTCACTCTATTCAATCTGAAACATATATCAACAAATTCATCTCACCTGCCTTAGTCCAGTTTGAATCTGAGCACAGAGAAAGAAAAACAGACATATTGTCTACCACAACAATGGCAACACAAGACTCTGTTGAGGCTAAAACCGCGTTACCAGTTGCAGCTAAAACAGCATTCATACAGCTTGACTTAAGTGATGAGAAATGTTTGTCGTTGTTACCAGCTGCTGTAATGATGTCAGTTAAGCAGGAGCCAGGTAATTATCTTGATGAGGTAGATGAAGACAATTTGAAACACCAAGATAAATCTGAAGTCAAACCTTTATCTCCTGAGTCAGTCTTGTCAGAAAGTGGTTCACAATTCAGACCTGGACATTGTGATTATTATTTGTTGTACGATGGGAGTATTTCTCCGATACCTGAATCTGTAACAACATTTGAAGATCATACACCTCTTTCTCCTGACTCACCTAATACACAATTCAGACCTGGACATTGTGATTATTATTTGTTGTACGATGTGTGTCGCTCTACATCACCTTTGTCTGTACCTTCATATCTTGAATATTGTGGTTTGCACAGACTAGATTTCCCTTCAGATAGTGAATCTACAGTGACAGATCAAAGTAGCCTATCTGAGTATAGACCACTCTCACCAGAATCAATAACTTCAGACGGGGACTTTAACTTCCTTGAGCTCTTGTTTTCAGAGTTTAGATCATCCTCTGCACAGTCTGTTGCATCATTTGATGAGTACAGGCTCCTCTCTCCTGACTCTCCAGTTCCTCACTTCATGCCTCAATGTTGCGATTGTTATTTGTCTTTCACTGGAAGTAGATGTTCATCACCAGAATCAGTAGCTTCAAATATTGAATTCTCTGAGTTCTGTCTTGAGGAACTGTTTGCTGAAGACAGAGCAGATTCACCTGAATCATTTATATCAGAGAGTGAATTTGTTGAGTCAGTTGAAAGAGGTCTAATGAAACTCAGACCCTTGTCACCAGAATCAGTAACTTCAGAAGGTGATTATACCTCCGTTGAGTTCTTGGTTGATGAGTCTAGACCATCTTCACCTGAATCTATAACATCGTTAAATGAGTACAGGTCTCTTTCTCCTGACTCTCCTATTGCTGATTTCAGATCACATTGTTGTGATTATTATTTGCTATTCACAGAAGATAGATCTTCGTCACCACAATCAGTCACCTCAGACGTTGAATTCTCTGGATTTAGCCTTGAGGAATTGATTGCTGAGGACAGAGCAGATTCTCCTGAATCAATATATTCAGACGGGGAATTTCTGGATCAATTGGAAGCAGAACTTGTTCAAGTTTTGCATGAATCAGCTTCTCCATTTTCTGATTCTCTCCCTCACTCTATTCAATCTGAAACATATATCAACAAATTCATCTCACCTGCCTTAGTCCAGTTTGAATCTGAGCACAGAGAAAGAAAAACAGACATATTGTCTACCACAACAATGGCAACACAAGACTCTGTTGAGGCTAAAACCGCGTTACCAGTTGCAGCTAAAACAGCATTCATACAGCTTGACTTAAGTGATGAGAAATGTTTGTCGTTGTTACCAGCTGCTGTAATGATGCCAGTAAAGCAAGAGCCAGCTAATTATCTTGATGAGGTAGATGAAGACAATTTGAAACACCAAGATAAATCTGAAGTCAAACCTTTATCTCCTGAGTCAGTCTTGTCAGAAAGTGGTTCACAATTCAGACCTGGACATTGTGATTATTATTTGTTGTACGATGGGAGTATTTCTCCGATACCTGAATCTGTAACAACATTTGAAGATCATACACCTCTTTCTCCTGACTCACCTAATACACAATTCAGACCTGGACATTGTGATTATTATTTGTTGTACGATGTGTGTAGGTCTACATCACCTTTGTCTGTAACTTCAGACCTTGAATATTGTGGTTTGCACAGACTAGATTTCCCTTCAGATAGTGAATTTACAGTGACAGATCAAAGTAGCCTATCTGAGTATAGACCACTCTCACCAGAATCAATAACTTCAGACGGGGACTTTAACTTACTTGAGCTCTTGTTTTCAGAGTCTAGATCATCCTCTGCACAGTCTGTTGCATCATTTGATGAGTACAGGCTCCTCTCTCCTGACTCTCCAGTTCCTCACTTCATGCCTCAATGTTGCGATTGTTATTTGTCTTTCACTGGAAGTAGATGTTCATCACCAGAATCAGTAGCTTCAAATATTGAATTCTCTGAGTTCTGTCTTGAGGAACTGTTTGCTGAAGACAGAGCAGATTCACCTGAATCATTTATATCAGAGAGTGAATTTGTTGAGTCAGTTGAAAGAGGTCTAATGAAACTCAGACCCTTGTCACCAGAATCAGTAACTTCAGAAGGTGATTATACCTCCGTTGAGTTCTTGGTTGATGAGTCTAGACCATCTTCACCTGATTCTATCACTTCAAATGATGAATATCGAGCTCTATCTCCTGATTCCCCAATCCCACAATTTAGACCCACAGTAATTGAGTCGTCAGTGTCGTCATTCTTTAGCAGATCTTCGTCACCTATTTCAGTAACTTCAGACACTGAAGGATCTGGCTTCTATCTTGAGGATTTTGTCAATGAAGAGAGGCCATATTCTCCAGAATCTTTTGTGTCAGAGAGTGAATTCGTAGAAGCAGCTGAAGGGGGTTTGATAAAATTCAGACCCCTGTCACCAGAATCAGTAACTTCAGAAGATGGTTATACCTTCCTTGAGCTCTTGTTTGCAGAGTCTAGACCATCTTCACCTGAATCTATAACATTGTTAAATGAGTACAGGTCTCTTTCTCCTGACTCTCCTATTGCTGATTTCAGATCACATTGTTGTGATTATTATTTGCTATTCACAGAAGATAGATCTTCGTCACCACAATCAGTCACCTCAGACGTTGAATTCTCTGGATTTAGCCTTGAGGAATTGATTGCTGAGGACAGAGCAGATTCTCCTGAATCAATATATTCAGACGGGGAATTTCTGGATCAATTGGAAGCAGAACTTGTTCAAGTTTTGCATGAATCAGCTTCTCCATTTTCTGATTCTCTCCCTCACTCTATTCAATCTGAAACATATATCAACAAATTCATCTCACCTGCCTTAGTCCAGTTTGAATCTGAGCACAGAGAAAGAAAAACAGACATATTGTCTACCACAACAATGGCAACACAAGACTCTGTTGAGGCTAAAACCGCATTACCAGTTGCAGCTAAAACAGCATTCATACAGCTTGACTTAAGTGATGAGAAATGTTTGTCGTTGTTACCAGCTGCTGTAATGATGCCAGTTAAGCAGGAGCCAGGTAATTATCTTGATGAGGTAGATGAAGACAATTTAAAACACCAAGATAAATCTGAAGTCAAACCTTTATCTCCTGAGTCAGTCTTGTCAGAAAGTGGTTCACAATTCAGACCTGGACATTGTGATTATTATTTGTTGTACGATGGGAGTATTTCTCCGATACCTGAATCTGTAACAACATTTGAAGATCATACACCTCTTTCTCCTGACTCACCTAATACACAATTCAGACCTGGACATTGTGATTATTATTTGTTGTACGATGTGTGTAGGTCTACATCACCTTTGTCTGTAACTTCAGACCTTGAATATTGTGGTTTGCACAGACTAGATTTCCCTTCAGATAGTGAATTTACAGTGACAGATCAAAGTAGCCTATCTGAGTATAGACCACTCTCACCAGAATCAATAACTTCAGACGGGGACTTTAACTTCCTTGAGCTCTTGTTTTCAGAGTTTAGATCATCCTCTGCACAGTCTGTTGCATCATTTGATGAGTACAGGCTCCTCTCTCCTGACTCTCCAGTTCCTCACTTCATGCCTCAATGTTGCGATTGTTATTTGTCTTTCACTGGAAGTAGATGTTCATCACCAGAATCAGTAGCTTCAAATATTGAATTCTCTGAGTTCTGTCTTGAGGAACTGTTTGCTGAAGACAGAGCAGATTCACCTGAATCATTTATATCAGAGAGTGAATTTGTTGAGTCAGTTGAAAGAGGTCTAATGAAACTCAGACCCTTGTCACCAGAATCAGTAACTTCAGAAGGTGATTATACCTCCGTTCAGTTCTTGGTTGATGAGTCTAGACCATCTTCACCTGATTCTATCACTTCAAATTATGAATATCGAGCTCTATCTCCTGATTCCCCAATCCCACAATTTAGACCCACAGTAATTGAGTCGTCAGTGTCGTCATTCTTTAGCAGATCTTCGTCACCTATTTCAGTAACTTCAGACACTGAAGGATCTGGCTTCTATCTTGAGGAATTTTTCAATGAAGAGAGAACATATTCTCCAGAATCGTTTGTGTTAGAGGGTGAATTCCTAGAAGCAGCTGAAGGAGATTTGATCAAATTCAGACCCTTGTCACCAGAATCAGTAACTTCAGAAGATGGTTATACCTTCCTTGAGCTCTTGTTTACAGAGTCTAGACCATCTTCACCTGAATCTATAACATCGTTAAATGAGTACAGGTCTCTTTCCCCTGACTCTCCTATTGCTGATTTCAGATCACATTGTTGTGATTATTATTTGCTATTCACAGAAGATAGATCTTCGTCACCACAATCAGTCACCTCAGACGTTGAATTCTCTGGATTTAGCCTTGAGGAATTGATTGCTGAGGACAGAGCAGATTCTCCTGAATCAATATATTCAGAGGGGGAATTTCTGGATCAATTGGAAGCAGAACTTGTTCAAGTTTTGCATGAATCAGCTTCTCCATTTTCTGATTCTCTCCCTCACTCTATTCAATCTGAAACATATATCAACAAATTCATCTCACCTGCCTTAGTCCAGTTTGAATCTGAGCACAGAGAAAGAAAAACAGACATATTGTCTACCACAACAATGGCAACACAAGACTCTGTTGAGGCTAAAACCGCGTTACCAGTTGCAGCTAAAACAGCATTTATACAGCTTGACTTAAGTGATGAGAAATGTTTGTCGTTGTTACCAGCTGCTGTAATGATGCCAGTTAAGCAGGAGCCAGGTAATTATCTTGATGAGGTAGATGAAGACAATTTGAAACACCAAGATAAATCTGAAGTCAAACCTTTATCTCCTGAGTCAGTCTTGTCAGAAAGTGGTTCACAATTCAGACCTGGACATTGTGATTATTATTTGTTGTACGATGGGAGTATTTCTCCGATACCTGAATCTGTAACAACATTTGAAGATCATACACCTCTTTCTCCTGACTCACCTAATACACAATTCAGACCTGGACATTGTGATTATTATTTGTTGTACGATGTGTGTCGGTCTACATCACCTTTGTCTGTACCTTCATATCTTGAATATTGTGGTTTGCACAGACTAGATTTCCCTTCAGATAGTGAATTTACAGTGACAGATCAAAGTAGCCTATCTGAGTATAGACCACTCTCACCAGAATCAATAACTTCAGACGGGGACTTTAACTTCCTTGAGCTCTTGTTTTCAGAGTTTAGATCATCTTCTGCACAGTCTGTTGCATCATTTGATGAGTACAGGCTCCTCTCTCCTGACTCTCCAGTTCCTCACTTCATGCCTCAATGTTGCGATTGTTATTTGTCTTTCACTGGAAGTAGATGTTCATCACCAGAATCAGTAGCTTCAAATATTGAATTCTCTGAGTTCTGTCTTGAGGAACTGTTTGCTGAAGACAGAGCAGATTCACCTGAATCATTTATATCAGAGAGTGAATTTGTTGAGTCAGTTGAAAGAGGTCTAATGAAACTCAGACCCTTGTCACCAGAATCAGTAACTTCAGAAGGTGATTATACCTCCGTTGAGTTCTTGGTTGATGAGTCTAGACCATCTTCACCTGATTCTATCACTTCAAATGATGAATATCGAGCTCTATCTCCTGATTCCCCAATCCCACAATTTAGACCCACAGTAATTGAGTCGTCAGTGTCGTCATTCTTTAGCAGATCTTCGTCACCTATTTCAGTAACTTCAGACACTGAAGGATCTGGCTTCTATCTTGAGGAATTTTTCAATGAAGAGAGACCATATTCTCCAGAATCGTTTGTGTTAGAGGGTGAATTCCTAGAAGCAGCTGAAGGAGATTTGATCAAATTCAGACCCCTGTCACCAGAATCAATAACTTCAGGAGATGGTTATACCTTCCTTGAGTTCTTGTTTACAGAGTCTAGACCATCTCCACCTGAATCTATAACATCGTCAAATGAGTACAGGCCTCTCTCTCCAGACTCTCCTATTCCTGATTTCAGATCACATTGTTGTGATTGTTATTTGTCTTTCACTGGAAGTAGGTGTTCATCACCAGAATCAGTCACCTCAGACATTCAATTCTCAGGACTTTACCCTAAGGAATTATTTACTGAGGACAGACCAGATTCACCTATTTCCATCTGTTCAGGGGGCGGTGATGATGATGAGGATGATGTTAGTTTTCCTAAAACATCACAGTGGGATGATGATGCAGGTTCTTTAGAAAAGATCCCAACTGTCCATTGGGCCTTCATACCTCAGTTCATGGTTTCTAAAGCTGTACAAACAGGCTTATCACTAGACTCGGATGAATCTTCATCCCAACCAGTTCATGGACTCTCTAAGGTGCGGCCTTTGTCTCCAGAATATAGACTAGTTTACAGGGCAGTTCCCATCAAACTAATGTCCCATGCGTATGACCCAGCGAACGAAGGTGAAACCTACGATAGTAAGACTGGTGTTTTCGAACATTCGGGACAAAGATACAAGGTTATACAGGTTCTTGACTGTCAGAGGGAACATTGCGTGGATTTCGGGCCTGTTCCATTTCATGAATCCAACCTTGGCATGCCTCGTGTCTTTGAAACCACAGCAGTTGAGTTGACAAAACAAGATATCTCCTCACTACAACACTCTGACATCACTGACCAGACAGTCACAGATACTTTGCATAAACCTCATTTGCTAATATCCCAGCCAGTAGAGACAGAAATCATAACCCCTTCCCCCGTCTTAGCTGAATGGGAGTTCACCCAGTTGTCGTCCCTTCCTGAGTACAGACCTCTTTCTCCTGAGTCACTCGGTTTAGACATGGATGGAATCATTTTCTATCTTGACCACTTATTTACTGACATGAGGCCATCTTCACCTGAATCTGTTGCGTCAGTGAATGAATACAGGCCTCTCTCACCTGACTCTCCAGTTCCCCACTATGGATCTAGAATCCCAGATGTTTTCATGACTGCAGAGCGTAGATCTTCCCTCTGTTCTGTTACGTCAGCCATTGAATTGTTTGGATTTTGTCTTGAGGAATCGTTTGCTGAGGACAGAGCCGATTCACCTGAATCAGTAACATCAGATATTGAATTCTCTGTGTTCTGTCTTGAGGAATCATTTGCGGAGGACAGAGCAGATTCACCTGAATCAGTAACATCAGATATTGGATTCCCTGAGTTCTGTCTTGATGAATCGTTTGCTGAGGACAGAGCAGATTCACCTGAATCATTTATATCAGAAGGTGACTATGAACATGTAGACGAGACACTCACTAAATCCAGTCCTCTGCCACCTGAAGATGAGTACGCTCATTCTTTCGTTCAGTACTGGCTTTCAGAGTTACAGCCGTCCTCTGCAGAACCCATGACATCACTAGATGAGTTAGATGCTGCAGAAACAAGCAAATTTACAGAAATGAAGGATTCTGAATCTCAGCCTGTTTATGAATTCTCTGAAGGAAATACATTGTCTCTAGAATATAGACTGGTTCATAAGGCAGTTCCCTCCACTCTAATGGCCCATACATTTGACCCGGCATACCAAGGTGAAACTTACTTGAACAAATCAGGTGTTTTTGAATATGCAAAAGACAGACAGGCTAGAGAGATAATGGAGCGTCTGCAGGACAAAGATACTGTCCTGGACAGGCCGGTCACACCAGAGTCAATTACATCAGAAGAGATTCAGTCTTTTTTGAATGATTGGTCTACTGAGTTAAGGCCAAACTCACCAGCCTCTGTTGCATCACTTGATGAGCATAGGCCTCTCTCTCCAGACTCTCCTATTCCCCAGTTCATACATCAATGTTGTGATAATTATGTGGAACTCCCTGGTGATAGGTCTTCGTCACCTCAGTCGGTAATGTCAGACGTTGAATACTGTGCTTTATTTCTCGGTGAACTGATTCCTGAACACAGACCGGATTCTCCTGATTCCTTTTTGGCTGATAGTGAATTCAGAGAGTCAATTGAACAGTTTTTTAGAATATTCAGAACCTTGACACCAGAATCAGTAACTTCAGAAGGTGGTTATACATTCCTTGAGCTCTTGTTTGTAGAGTCTAGACCATCTTCACCTGAATCTGTAACATCAGTTGATGAGTACAGGCCTCTCTCTCCTGACTCTCCAGTTCCCCAGTTCTTACATCAATATTGTGATTATTATGGGTTATTCCCTGCTGATAGGTCTTCATCACCTGAATCAGTAACATCAGAAATTGAATTCTCTGAGTTCTGTCTTGATGAATCGTTTGCTGAGGACAGAGCAGATTCACCTGAATCATTTATATCAGAAGGTGAATATGAACATGTAGACGAGACACTCACTAAATCCAGTCTTCTGCCACCTGAAGATGAGTACGCTCATTCTTTCGTTCAGTACTGGCTTTCAGAGTTACAGCTGTCCTCTGCAGATCCCATGATATCACTAGATGAGTTAGATGCTGCAGAAACAAGCCCATCTACAGAAATTGAGGATTCTGAATCCCACCCTATTTATGAATTCTCTGAAGGAAAAACATCAACTCCAGAATATAGACTAGTTTATAAGGCAGTTCCCTCCACGCTAATGGCCCATACATTTGACCCAGCGTACCAAGGTGACACTTATTTGAGTAAGACAGGTGTTTTTGAATATGCAGGAGACAGAAAGGTTAGAAAAGCCCTGGATCGACCGCATCGATCTGGTGAGGACTTGAGGCCAGTTAGTGTTGAAGAACCAGCCTCCCCTTGTCAATCTGCTACTCCAGCAGAGGAGGAGACGGTACAAGAGGGGTCCTTGCTAACAGTACCTCATGTCACTGACCAGACAGTCACAGAAACTTTGCACGAACCTCATTTGCCAATATCCCAGCCAGTAGAGACAGAAATCAGAACCTCTTCCCCCGTCCTAGCTGAACGGGAGTTCACCCAGTCATCGTCCCTTCCTGAGTACAAAACTCTTTCGGCTGAGTCACTCGGTTCAGACAGGGATGGAGTCCTTTTATATCTTAACCACTTCTTTACTGACATGAGGCCATCTTCACCGGAGTCTGTTGTGTCATTTGATGAGTACAGGCCCCTCTCTCCTGACTCTCCAGTTCCTCACTTCATGCCTCAATGTTGCCATTGTTATTTGGCTCCCACTGGTGATCGATCTTCGTCACCTCAATCAGAAACTTCAGATATTGAATTCTCTGAGGTATGTCTTGAGGAACTGTTTACTGAAGACAGAGCAGATTCACCTGAATCATATATATCGGAAGATGGAATGAGATTAGTAGATGAGTCAGACAAAGATATGAGCCAAGACAGACCAATGACACCAGATTCAACATCGGGAGAGAGCCTGTCATTTGTAGAAGACTGGTTTTCAGAGTTAGCTTTAAAACCGTCCTCCCCTGAATCCGTTTCATCACAAGAGGACCTCTCTCCTGACTCACCTGTCCTCCAATATGGACCTGGTCTGTCTGTTGTTGCCGTGTCAACAGGAGAGAAGTGTTGGACACCTGAATCTGTGATATCAGACTGGGATGAGTTTGGTCTGGAGGACTTGTTCTGTGCGACCAGAGCCTGTTCTCCTGACTCCATCTGTTCCAATACAGATACTGTTTTAACTCAGGGTGACGGTCAACGTTCTCCTCCAACAGACCAGGTTTCCACTGAACATGAACCTGAAATGAGAGTTGAAAGAGCACGCTTAAAACAACCCCCGGAATTAATAGATGCCCCTTTTAGTTTAGTTTTCCCAGTTGTTTGCCAAACCCACCGAGCAGTGGAAGCGTTTTTTTGTAGGGCCTCCTCCCCAGACAGCCACAGAGCACCCGTAGAGGATGTAGATTTAGATGATGTAGAGACTCACAGACCTCACCAAGCATCCTCTCAGTCGAGTCACGTGCCATCTGACGAACACAATCTGGGATCTCCTGTTGCTGCTGTCAGGGCGGAGGAGGCAGTTCACAACAGACCTCAAGCAAGTCGTAAGTCAATCCAAAGAAAAGAACACAGTAATGTCCCTACGTTGAAAGGAAGTGAAGCGCAAACCAAGATTGACGAGACAAGCAAGCACCTGAAAAGAAAGCCGATGAGAAAAGCGGAAGACAGACGAGTTTCTGCGCCGTCGGTAAGACCACGCACGTTCTCCGTCAGCAGGGAATGCCGAGACGCTTTCTAAAAACAAATAAGGCTGGAAGTGTGTAGTGCGTAGTTCGCATGCGTCGTGTAGGACCCTTAGGCTCAAGCTTTCACTAATGGGTTTTGACGCATAGCTGTAGGAGCTTGACACTCCTGCTGAGGCATGTTTGCATCAGCAATGCAGGAAGTGTCTCAGAAAGGCAACTAATGAACAGTAGTGAGACACGTTTAGTCTCAACACCATGGACTTCCTTCCTGTCACATGGTGTGTCCTCAAGCTAAAAATGGCTGACTAAATGTGACTTTATTCCCTTCTGTAGTGACCTACTTTTGACCAGAGATGTGCAGGCTAAAAGGTTCAAAGTAGTGCACTATGAAGGGAATAGAGTGCCATAGGGCCCTGGTTAAAAGTAGTGCACTACGAAGGGAATAGGGTGCCATAGGGCCCTGGTTAAAAGTAGTGCACTACGAAGGGAATAGGGTGCCATAGGGCCCTGGTTAAAAGTAGTGCACTACGAAGGGAATAGGGTGCCATAGGGCCCTGGTTAAAAGTAGTGCACTACGAAGGGAATAGGGTGCCATAGGGCCCTGGTTAAAAGTAGTGCACTACGAAGGGAATAGGGTATCATTTGGGACATATCCTCAGAGATGGGCTCGGATACTGCATGATGGTGCATTTATTCACACAGAAAAAACAACAGCAGTCATGTCTTACATTGAAAGATTTCCTTGGAGTTTAGTAGGGTTGACAGTTCATTGCTTTGGAGTTTAGTAGGGTTGACAGTTGATTGCCTTGGAGCTTAATCGGGTTAACAGTTGATTGCCTTGGAGCTTAGTAGGGCTGGCAGTTGATTGGCTTGACTGTGTCTTTCCTACTGTGGTATTCCTGCATTTCAGAGAATGTTGTCCTGGAGAGAAGGCTTTCGGAGAATTTATATAAGAAATGTACCCATCGCATTTCGATATAAGGAGTTGTATGTGTCAACAAGGTCGTGTCCTAATCAAATGAGTACTGCTGAACTGCTTCTATGTGTTTTACTGCTACTAGAAGTACAGTACTTCTGAGTACATGCAGGTACTGCATGTACAGTGTGACAATACTATAGGTCTATTGGTTTGACTCATCATTTTTGGTAATTTCATTAAGTCGTTGGAATGTTCATTTGAAATACATGATGTCATGATGGAACCTTGTTGCTGCATGTACATGTATTGTACCTTTTTTCATACTATAATTTCCTCAACAACATTAACCATTCATCATTGAGGTTGATCAATTCCAGTAACTTTACCAAAATGACCTAATCGTGGTTGGAGGATTCTTGGATGATTCTTAGAATTCTTCCAACCCGGGGGTTCTGGAACACCTGGGAATTTTTAAGGGGAAAGTTACCGGAATTTTGAAACCCTACCTCCATCACAAACTCGTTTATAATTTTTTTTCCCCTCCATTCCATCATTCTCATCCAGGTTTCAGCAGGATCCTCCATGGAGAATCTATCAGAACCCAAACACGTATTAGCTTTGGACCAGCCATCTACTAATAGACCTATCTCAAACAAAACACTCATGTCTGAAACCCAATCTGTAACTCCAGATCTCCAGATTCCAAATGCCTTTGTTTTCAGTCCATTATCCCCTGAAATGACAATGCCCACTGAGAAGATGAGGGTATCGCCAGAAAGTCCAGAAAAAACATTGAATCTGAACAAGGAGTCCTCTTCTTCTGAAACCAGTCCAGTGTTACCAGACCTTTTCAGCCACAACGCCAAAGACAGCCAAGGTGATGAAGCACAATCGTCAGCGAGCAATCTAGAAGCACCCCCGGAGTCAGGGGCACCCACCCAGCTTGATCAGCTGCTGTCGGAATTTGAAGAAATCAAACGGGCATTCCGACCAGAAACTCTAGAACCACTGGACTCACCTCTTTCGGAAACCAGCGAAGGGGGTCTTGAAGATCTACAACCTTATGTTGAGTTAGAGGAACTCTTGCCAGAATCCGACGCATATCCCACTGAGGGTGAGGAAGAGCTCTCTAGTCCAAGTCCCTCATCCCCTATTCAGATCACAAGGGAGCCGGCTGAAATAAGCGTAGTGGCCTCAGTGCCGACCGATCTCTCCTTGTCCAATGAAACCGACCCAGAGGTATTTGGGGTGACCACAGATCTAATCGAGACCTTCCCAGAGCCTAGCCAAGTTACAGCTGATCCGGTTCAGTTGAGCCACTTGGAGTACGTGCAAACACACAGAGCAGAAAAATCAGATCTCACCGGTTCCATACCATTGGATAGCCCCACAGCTGCAACCAAATCCGCCGGAACACCGGAATCTCCAGAACCATGCCATAAAGTTCTAGAAAGGTCATCGGAATCAATTGTTCCGTCTCAAAAGTTCCAGCCACTCGAACATGAGGATGCTGCTGTATTTACCGAACCTTCAACTGTAGAAGAACATCGAATTAGTCTCCCACAGCAGGACCAGGCGACAGTCGGTGAAGAATATGACAACTCCAAAGACACATCAAGCATTCAAGCTGCAGTCAAAAAGGCATATATTGAACAAAGCAAAGTATTGTGCGAATCTGGGGTATTAATCACTGAGCCCAGCCAATTGGTAGATGAAACATGCATGAGCACTACCCCAGAAGTTGTGTCACATTTAAGGGATAGCACTCCCCCTGAAACCCTTGAATACGATGAGCAGTCGCACCACTCGCTCTCTGACGTGACTCCACAGACTCCAGAGACCGTCACCGTCTCCAGGCACTTCAGCTTCGAGGAGTTGATCCCTTACCAGAGTCCTAGGTACCTCAACATGCTGTCTGAAGCGCTCAAGCCAAATACAAGTGAGCAACCATCAGAGAATCGAGTCACCCCCGTAGAGGAAGAGTTCAGTCCTCCAGTCACCCCTGTTGAGGTAAAGTCCCATGTCTCCCAGCCCGGTCCAGTAGATCCCATGGCAGAGATGGTGTCAGCCCAGCCTGATCCAGTAGAACACAGGGCAGAGATGGTGTCAGCCCAGCCTGGTCCAGTAGAACACAGGGCAGAGATGGTATCAGCCCAACATGTTCCAGAGGTTACAGCATCAGCCCATGATGAAGAGTTCTCCATGGAGTTCAGCCTCCCTCCTGAGTATGCTGAGGCATCATCCTCTATCCACAAACCCAATCCTCCGGCCTACGCAGAAGTCATACGAGGCAGCACCACAATGTACTTATACGAAGACTCTGACCCGGAGACTTACTTTGACTGCAAACAGGGAGTCTCAGACTTCTCCGAGATGGAACCTGACGAACTGAAGAAGAGGGAAAGTTCAGGGGTTGGCCAAACCCAAGGACAAGCGTCCCATTCAGGAGCCCTGGGGAGAAAGTACCAGAAGCCGACGGCAATTCCGGTTTGCTCCGCAGTGCGCAAACACGAGCGTGGAGTCCTGCTGTCCTCAGGGAGTGAGGATTATGACGACGCACCTTATGATGACATCAAGGAAGAGAGCGAAGAGCTGGCCCAATCTCCCGGCACACACACAGACGACTGGGCCTTTTACCAGGCTCCTCAGGAGCTTCCTCCTCTCAGATCAGCAGATGATGATGACTCCCTGGACAGGGTGAGATGACTGTTGAAAAAATCATCCCGCCATTCTTACCCATCTCCTGCTCTGACCACCTAGCTCCTGCTCTAACCCCTTATCTCCTGCTCTAACCCCTTATCTCCTGCTCTAATCCCCTATCTCCTCCTCTAACCCCCTATCTCCTGCTCTAACCCCTTATCTCCTGCTCTAACCCCTTATCTCCTGCTCTAACCCCTTATCTCCTGCTCTAACCCCTTATCTCCTGCTCTAACCCCTTATCTCTTGCTCTAACCCTTATCTCCTGCTCTAACCCCTTGTCTCCTGCTCTAACCCCTTATCTCCTGCTCTAACCCCTTATCTCCTGCTATAACCCCTTATCTCCTGCTCTAACCCCCTATATCCTGCTCTAACCCCTTGTCTCCTGCTCTAATCCCCTATCTCCTGCTCTGACCCCCTATCTCCTGCTCTAACCCCTTATATCCTGCTCTAACCCCTTATCTCCTGCTGTAACCCCTTATATCCTGCTCTAACCCCCTATCTCCTGCTCTAACTCCCTTATCTCCTGCTTCAGAAGGAATGAATGCTTTAACTCCGGGGATGGGATTTGAAACGCCTTTAATTCATATTTTAAACAGAATTCCTCTCGCGTGATGTCATCATAGGAAAGAACAGTGCCACTGACCCGTGATGATGTCTGCTGGGTAGCTGGTTTGACATCACGTTACTGTAACGTCAACACAGGGATTCAGAAAGCAGGTGCCGTTAGTGAGTTTAAGAGTAATGCAGAACGATACAAAAAAAAACAAGAGAAACATCTGACAAGGAAACAGAACCAATACTGCCTGAAGAGTGATGCTAGGGAGTGCTGGATAAAGGGGGGAGTAATCAGGGTAGCGATGGAGTCCAGGTTTTCCTCATGATGGAGTGCAGGTGTACGTAATGAGGTTTGCCAGGTGTGCATAATGAGGGTTTCCAAATGTGAATTCTTATATCTGACCCAGTGATGTGTGTATTTCGTGTATATTTAACTTTTTCACACTGGAGTCTTACTTGTGTTGTAACAATCTCTTTGTTTCATTTTTGCTGTGTTGGGATGCTATGTTGAGATGCTGTGTAAGGATACTGTGTTGAGATGCTGTGTAAGGATGCTGTGTTGGGATGCTGTGTGGATATGCTGTGTTGGGAGGCTGTGTTGAGATGTTGTGTAAGGATGCTGGGTTGGGTTGCTGTGTTGAGATGCTGTGTTGGGTTGCTGTGTTGGGAGGCTGTGCTGAGATGCTGTGCTGAGATGCTGTGTTTAGATGCTGTGTTGGGATGCTGTGTTGAGATGCTGTGTTGGGTTGGGTATGCTGTGTGGAAATTGAAAAAACCCCGCTAATTTTCATTTTCCGTTGCAAAACATTTTAAAACGCTTTCCTGTTGTGTTTCCTCATGAATGCGACCCGTGCAGTCTCCTGTGGGTCCCAAATGGAACCCTATGCCCTATGTAGTGTACTACTTTAGACTAGGGCCTATAGTGGACATCTATTGGTGTCATATACACTATATAGGGAACGGCGCCCCCTGTGGTGAATCAGTGTAATAACAGGCCTCAGCGCCCCCTGTGGTGAATCAGTGTAATAACAGGCCTCAGTGCCCCCTGTTGTGAATCAGTGTAATAACAGGCCTCAGCGCCCCCTGTGGTGAATCAGTGTATTAACAGGCCTCAGTGCCCCCTGTTGTGAATCAGTGTAATAACAGGCCTCAGCGCCCCCTGTGGTGAATCAGTGTAATAACAGGCCTCACCGCCCCCTGTGGGGAATCAGTGTAATAACAGGCCTCAGCGCCCCCTGTGGCGAATCAGTGTAACAACAGGCCTCAGCGCCCCCTGTGGCGAATCAGTGTAACAACAGGCCTCAGTGCCCCCTGTGGCGAATCAGTGTAACAACAGGCCTCAGCGCCCCCTGTGGTGAATCGGTGTAACAACAGGCCTCAGCGCCCCCTGTGGTGAATCGGTGTAACAACAGGCCTCAGTGCTGACTGTGTGTCTGTCTCCCTCTACAGCAGGGTGAGATGACAGACATCCCTCCCCAGACTGTGACAGAGGAGCAGTACACAGATCAACATGGACACGCGGTGGTCAGAAAGGTAAGCATACGTGCAAATGAAGACCATGTTTGGTTCCTGTCATTCATTTATTACATCAGTGTTTCCCAATCCTGGTCCTGGGCAGTGGTGTGAAGAACTGAAGTAAACAATATTTTAAAGTACTACTTAAGTCGTTTTTTTTGGTGTATCTTTACTTTACTATTTATATTTTTGACAACTTTTACTTCACTACATTCCTAAAGAAAATAATGTACTTTTTTACTCCCATCCATTTTCCCTGACACCCAAAAGTACTCGTTACATTTTGAATGCTTAGTAGGACAGAACAATGGTCCAATTCACGCTGTTATCAAGTGAACATCCCTGGTCATCCCTACTGCCTCTGATCTGGAGGACTCACTAAACAGAGAACATCCCTACTGCCTCTGATCTGATGGACTCTCTAAACAGAGAACATCCCTGGTCATCCCTACTGCCTCTGATCTGGAGGACTCACTAAACAGAGAACATCCCTGGTCGTCCCTACTGCCTCTGATCTGGCGGACTCACTAAACAGAGAACATCCCTGGTCGTCCCTACTGACTCTGATCTGGAGGACTCACTAAACAGAGAACATCCCCCTGGTCATCCCTACTGTCTCTGATCTGGAGGACTCTCTAAACAGAGAACATCCCTGGTCGTCCCTACTGACTCTGATCTGGAGGACTCACTAAACAGAGAACATCCCCCTGGTCATCCCTACTGTCTCTGATCTGGAGGACTCTCTAAACAGAGAACATCCCTGGTCGTCCCTACTGCCTCTGATCTGGAGGACTCACTAAACAGAGAACATCCCCCTGGTCATCCCTACTGTCTCTGATCTGGAGGACTCACTAAACAGAGAACATCCCTGGTCGTCCCTACTGCCTCTGATCTGATGGACTCTCTAAACAGACATGCTTAGTTTGAAAATTACGTCTGAGCGTTGGAGTGCGCCCCTGGCTATCCGTAAATTAAACAAAAACAAGATTATTATAGTTTGCTTAATATAATGAATTTGAAATTACTTTTGATACCTAAGTATTATTTAAAGCCAAACAACTTTTAGACTTTTACTCAAGTAGTATTTTACTGGGTGACTTTCACTTTTACTTGAGTCATTTTCTGTTAAGGAAATGTTTACTTTTAATCAAGTTTGACAACTGGGTACTTTTTCTACCACTGGTCCTGGGGACCCAAAGTGGTGCACATGTAGTTTTTTTGCCCCACACCTGATCACACACCTGATCACACACCTGATCACACACCTGATCACACACCTGATCACACACCTGATCACACACCTGATCCCACACCTGATCCCACACCTGATCACACACCTGATCACACACCTGATCACACACCTGATCACACACCTGATGTTACTCATCAACTCATCAAGCCTTTGGTTCGTAGAACCTGGTGTGTTAATTCACTGGGTCCCCAGTATAGTGTGTGTGTGTGTGTGTGTTTTTATGTGTGTGTGTGTGTGTGTGTGTGTGTGTGTGCGTGTGTGTGTGTGTGTTTTTGTGTGCGTGCGCGTGTGTGTGTGTGTGTGCGTGCGTGTGTGTGTGTGACTTACCCTAACCTGTTCTGTGGCCTTTGCCCTCTGCCCTCTCCATCCAGGTTACTCGTGAGGTGAACCGCCAGGCGATGTCGAGTGAGGGGTCGCAGAGGGAGGAGGGGGGTGCCCCCCCGGGGGAGGAGGGAGACGGATACTCCAGGGTGGTCGAGAGGACCGTGCTGAGGAGCCACAGAGATCTCTCAGAGGTGAGGGTGTGTATATGAGTTTGTCAGGGTTGGGGTCAATAGCAGATCAATAGCGGAGGTGGATAAAGATGACATCCCCCATTTATTACAGCTACAGTTCTCTGTGTTTGGTTCTCTTCTCCTGTATAAACAGCTACAGTTGGCTGTGTTGGTTCTCTTCTCCCGTATAAACAGCTACAGTTCTCTGTGTTGGTTCTATTTCCCTGTATAAATAGCTACAGTTCTCTGTGTTTGGTTCTCTTCTCCTGTATAAACAGCTACAGTTGGCTGTGTTGGTTCTCTTCTCCCGTATAAACAGCTACAGTTCTCTGTGTTGGTTCTATTCTCCTGTATCAACAGCTACAGTTCTCTGTGTTGGTTCTCTTCTCCTGTATAAACAGTTACAGTTCTCTGTGTTGGTTCTCTTCTCCTGTATAAACAGCTACAGTTGTCTGTGTTGGTTCTCTTCTCCTGTATAAACAGCTACAGTTCTCTGTGTTGGTTCTCTTCTCCTGTATAAACAGCTACAGTTGTCTGTGTTGGTTCTCTTCTCCTGTATAAACAGCTACAGTTGTCTGTGTTGGTTCTCTTCTCCTGTATAAACAGCTACAGTTCTCTGTGTTGGTTCTCTTCTCCTGTATAAACAGCTACAGTTCTCTGTATTGGTTCTCTTCTCCTGTATAAACAGCTAATAGAAATAGAATTGCGCCCAAATCAAATCAAAGTTTATTTGTCACGTGCGCTGAATACAACAGGTGTACTAGACCTTACAGTGAAATGCTGAATACAACAGGTGTAGTAGACCTTACAGTGAAATGCTGAATACAACAGGTGTAGTAGACCTTACAGTGAAATGCTGAATACAACAGGTGTAGTAGACCTCACAGTGAAATGCTGAATACAACAGGTGTAGTAGACCTTACAGTGAAATGCTGAATACAACAGGTGTAGGTAGACCTCACAGTGAAATGCTGAATACAACAGGTGTAGGTAGACCTGACAGTGAAATGCTGAATACAACAGGTGTAGTAGACCTTACAGTGAAATGCTGAATACAACAGGTGTAGTAGACCTTACAGTGAAATGCTGAATACAACAGGTGTAGTAGACCTCACAGTGAAATGCTGAATACAACAGGTGTAGTAGACCTTACAGTGAAATGCTGAATACATCAGGTGTAGTAGACCTTACAGTGAAATGCTGAATAAAACAGGTGTAGTAGACCTTACAGTGAAATGCTGAATACAACAGGTGTAGTACACCTCACAGTGAAATGCAGAATACAACAGGTGTAGTAGACCTCACAGTGAAATGCTGAATACAACAGGTGTAGTAGACCTTACAGTGAAATGCTGAATACAACAGGTGTAGTAGACCGTACAGTGAAATGCTGAATACAACAGGTGTAGTAGATCTGACAGTGAAATGCAGAATACAACAGGTGTAGTAGACCTCACAGTGAAATGCTGAATACAACAGGTGTAGTAGACCTTACAGTGAAATGCTGAATACAACAGGTGTAGGTAGACCTGACAGTGAAATGCTGAATACAACAGGTGTAGTAGACCTGACAGTGAAATGCTGAATACAACAGGTGTAGTAGACCTTACAGTGAAATGCTGAATACAACAGGTGTAGTAGACCTTACAGTGAAATGCTGAATACAACAGGTGTAGGTAGACCTGACAGTGAAATGCTGAATACAACAGGTGTAGGTAGACCTGACAGTGAAATGCTGAATACAACAGGTGTAGTAGACCTCACAGTGAAATGCTGAATACAACAGGTGTAGTAGACCTCACAGTGAAATGCTGAATACAACAGGTGTAGTAGACCTTACAGTGAAATGCTGAATACAACAGGTGTAGGTAGACCTGACAGTGAAATGCTGAATACAACAGGTGTAGTAGACCTTACAGTGAAATGCTGAATACAACAGGTGTAGTAGACCTTACAGTGAAATGCTGAATACAACAGGTGTAGGTAGACCTGACAGTGAAATGCTGAATACAACAGGTGTAGGTAGACCTGACAGTGAAATGCTGAATACAACAGGTGTAGTAGACCTCACAGTGAAATGCTGAATACAACAGGTGTAGTAGACCTCACAGTGAAATGCTGAATACAACAGGTGTAGTAGACCTTACAGTGAAATGCTGAATACAACAGGTGTAGTAGACCTTACAGTGAAATGCTGAATACAACAGGTGTAGTAGACATTACAGTGAAATGCTGAATACAACAGGTGTAGTAGACCTTACAGTGAAATGCTGAATACAGCAGGTGTAGTAGACCTTACAGTGAAATGCTGAATACAACAGGTGTAGTAGACCTCACAGTGAAATGCTGAATACAACAGGTGTAGTAGACCTTACTGTGAAATGATGAATACAACAGGTGTAGTAGACCTCACAGTGAAATGCTGAATACAACAGGTGTAGTAGACCTCACAGTGAAATGCTGAATACAACAGGTGTAGTAGACCTTACAGTGAAATGCTGAATACAACAGGTGTAGTAGACCTCACAGTGAAATGCTGAATACAACAGGTGTAGACGACCTCACAGTGAAATGCTGAATACAACAGGTGTAGACGACCTCACAGTGAAATGCTGAATACAACAGGTGTAGTAGACCTTACAGTGAAATGCTGAATACAACAGGTGTAGTAGACCTCACAGTGAAATGCTGAATACAACAGGTGTAGACGACCTCACAGTGAAATGCTGAATACAACAGGTGTAGACGACCTCACAGTGAAATGCTGAATACAACAGGTGTAGTAGACCTCACAGTGAAATGCTGAATACAACAGGTGTAGTAGACCTCACAGTGAAATGCTGAATACAACAGGTGTAGTAGACCTCACAGTGAAATGCTGAATACAACAGGTGTAGACGACCTCACAGTGAAATGCTGAATACAACAGGTGTAGTAGACATTACAGTGAAATGCTGAATACAACAGGTGTAGTAGACCTCACAGTGAAATGCTGAATACAACAGGTGTAGTAGACCTCACAGTGCATGAAAGGTATTAGGTGAACAACAGGTAGGTAAAGAAATAAAAACAACAGTAAAAAGACAGTGAAAACCCCTGGTGTGTTTGAGTAGTTCATAAACAGATTATATAACCTGTTATAGTGTATTCCGTTTAACTGACGCTTTTATCCTAAACATCTTAATTCATTAATTAAGCTTTTCAAAGTTTTTATTTCTTTACTTAATTAATTCATTAATTCTCTTAATGTGTTCATCATTTAATTACATATGGTCTTTTTTTGTTGTTGTCTTTCCTTCCTTTTTCCTTCCAGGTGATGTTTTCTGAGCATTACTCTGACTCAGCGTGGGGTGAGGAGGAATCAGCTGAAGGTCACGAGGTCAGCCGTGTGGAGCGGAACGCAGTGGTGGAGGGGGATTGGACCGAGACGCAGCACGGTGACCCCACCCTGACCTCTGACCTCCCAACGTCCCGGGACGACTTCACACAGGTCAGCCTCCAACCAGCCAATCAGAATAGCTTTCTCTCCCTCCATCTCTCCCTCAATCACTCCCTTCATCTCTCCCTCCATCTCTCCCTCCATCTCTCCCTCCATCTCTCCCCTCCATCGCTCCCTTCATCTCTCCCTCCATCTCTCCCCTCCATCGCTCCCTCGATCTCTTCCTCCATCTCTCCCTCCATCTCTCCCCTCCATCTCTCCCTCCATCTCTCCCATCCATCTCTCCACTCCATCTCTCCACTCCATCTCTCCCCTCCATCTCTCCCCTCCATCTCTCCCCTCCATATCTTTCTCCATCTCTCCCCTCCATCTCTCCCCTCTATCTCTCCCTCCATCTCTCCCTCCATCTCTCCCCTCCATCTCTCCCCTCCATCTCTCCCATCCATTTCTTTCTCCATCTCTCCCTCCATCTCTCCCCTCCATCTCCCTCCATCTCTCCCATCCATCTCTTTCTCCATCTCTCCCCTCCATCTCTCCCCTCCATCTCTCCCCTCCATCTCTCCCTCCATCTCTCCCCTCCATCTCTCCCCTCCATCTCT
>NW_027258093.1:0-105000 GCF_045791955.1 Oncorhynchus clarkii lewisi | reverse complement strand
CTACATAGGGAATAGGGCTCTGGTCATAAGTAGTTCACTATATAGGGAATAGGGCCCTGGCCCATAGTAGTTCACTACATAGGGAATAGGGCCCTGGCCACTAGTAGTTCACTACATAGGGAATAGGGCCCTGGTCATTAGTAGTTCACTACATAGGGAATAGGGCCCTGGCCACTAGTAGTACCACTAGATAGGGAATAGGGCCCTGGTCTATAGTAGTTCACTATATAGGGAATAGGGCTCTGGTCACTAGTAGTTCACTATATAGGGAATAGGGCTCTGGTCTATAGTAGTACCACTATATAGGGAATAGGGCTCTGGTCTATAGTAGTGTACTATATAGGGAATAGGGCTCTGGTCACTAGTAGTTCACTACATAGGGAATAGGGCTCTGGTCACTAGTAGTTCACTATATAGGGAATAGGGCTCTGGTCACTAGTAGTTCACTATATAGGGAATAGGGCTCTGGTCACTAGTAGTTCACTACATAGGGAATAGGGCTCTGGTCACTAGTAGTTCACTATATAGGGAATAGGGCTCTGGTCACTAGTAGTTCACTATATAGGGAATAGGGCTCTGGTCACTAGTAGTTCACTACATAGGGAATAGGGCTCTGGTCACTAGTAGTTCACTATATAGGGAATAGGGCTCTGGTCACTAGTAGTTCACTACATAGGGAATAGGGCTCTGGTCACTAGTAGTTCACTACATAGGGAATAGGGCTCTGGTCACTAGTAGTTCACTATATAGGGAATAGGGCTCTGGTCACTAGTAGTTCACTACATAGGGAATAGGGCTCTGGTCTATAGTAGTTCACTACATAGAGAATAGGGAGCCATTTGTGCAGCAGACCCGAGGTTGGTACGAGAGCTTCTCGGATGGTTCTTCGTTTGATTTATCAATGTGATTATTGATTACTTATTGGCCCTTGAAAGTGTGGGACCAGGTGTTAGTGGTTGTGTGTGTTTGTGTGTGTGTGAATGTGACGACATGAGCAGAGAAAAATGAACTTTATTTCACAACGACCACGTTGCACTCCACTCCTGACTGTCATGGGGGGCACACCTCCACGCTTTGGGCACAAGGACACAGGAAATGGTATGTTTAGCCAATGGGAAAGGCCCATCTAGGCAGAATACAGTATTTGTAGCCAATCAGACAGACCCATGTAGGCTGGGATCTGTATGTCTAGCCAATGGGAAAGGCCCATCTAGGCACAATACAGTATTTGTTGCCAATCAGACAGACCCATGTAGGCTGGGATCTGTATGTCTAGCCAATGGGAAAGGCCCGTGTAGAAAGTATATGAGGGCAGGTACGGGACATAGACACACCCGACCTAGAGGTGTGGTCGAGCAGGTTGACAGTATGTGTACACGGCATCACTCACCGCTCAGAGCGTTTAGCTACTGTATGTATCTACCACATGTCATGTATGTACTTCACCGATGTCACTGGTTACTGTGAGAGTGACGTTTAAAAATGATTTAAAAGCAAAAATAAACAAAGTGATACAAAATGCAAAAAAACTAGTGGAAGTTCACTGTGACTGGGTCGGCTTTTAATTTAACCAATCAGCATTCTGTTTCCGCGGTGACGGCATTTATATACATACGTGATATTATACATATATATAAATATTTACGAGGGCATGTATTAGTTTATTAAAATGGTATAACAATCAAAATGCTGCAAGTGTGTTTATGGCTGATAGAGAATTAAAAAAATGTACAATGTCATTTCCTGTTTCCTGTTGTGTTTTTATTGTGATGGGAAGTACTGTTGATGAAAACCTTACAACTTTTCTCTTCTTTAAGTGACTACAATATAACTTATTACAGGAGAGAACTTATTCATTACAATACAGAACTTATTAATTACAGTACAGTACTTATTCATTATAGTACAGAACTTATTAATTACAGTACAGTACTTATTCATTATAGTACAGAACTTATTCATTACAGTACAGTACTTATTCATTATAGTACAGAACTTATTCATTACAGTACAGTACTTATTCATTATAGTACAGAACTTATTCATTACAGGACAGAACTTATTCATTACAGGACAGAACTTATTCATTATAGTACAGAACTTATTAATTATAGTACAGAACTTATTCATTACAGGACAGAACTTATTAATTATAGTACAGAACTTCCTCCCTGGTCTCAGACCATTTCATGTTATTCTGTATGTAAATCCATTTAGACTCCATTTAGTATGACAGGTTACGTTTGGTATGGTTACATAAGACAGGAGGTTAATGAAGGCAAAAAACGAGAGGGCAATAGTTTCTACTGTTAGACACCAATCAAAGATCAAAGATGTGTCTAATTTATCCAAGATGGACCACAGCCTGTTGTTTCCTATGGAAGCAAATTAATCTTAGTGGGCAGAACATGCAAGGAGCAGAGATCAAACATTTCATCGATAAAAAAAATGAGCAGAAATTTGGCCAAAATCCATCTCGCTCCATCTTCTCCCACTGCTGGGCACTGGGCTTCCTCTCACTACCATATTTGGTAGTCAACCCGGATGCTTCACATTTATACATCCTGTGAAATATCTGTCTCATTGTTCAATCTGTAGTTTAGTTACACACTACCAGGGGAAATGTACAAAGCTTTCCAAACTGTGGAGTGGTAGCATTTCACAGCGTCTGAACACGCAACAGTGAAATAAAACAAATAAAAAACGTAAAACCAAGAAACAACAACACAGAAATCTAAAAAACAGAAAAATGGCTAACATTAAAATCTGCAGCCTTCATTGAAACAAAGTCATGAGGCAGACACAAGGATGGCAGAAAATAACACGGAAAACGTTCACGTTCAAATACAACTGATCAAATGGGGATTTACATACTCTTTTGTAACATTCAAAATATAAGCGTTGTTTTAATAAAATAAAAATAAAACAGTCTGTTCCCTGAATTGAACCGCCAGACTACCATGGAAAGCTACTTGTGTTAGCACAGTTTGACTTTTCACTTCGTTACAAACAGCTTTCCCTGGTGGTCTAGTGGTTAGGATTCGGCGCTCTCACCGCCGCGGCCCGGGTTCGATTCCCGGTCAGGGAACACACTTTTTTATTAAAACAACGCTTACATTTTAAATGTTACAAAAAATAATGTAAATCCACATTTGATCAGTTGTATTTGAAAGCGAACGTTTACCGTGTTACTTTCTGACATCCTTTCGCTTTCAAATTAAAAAAAGGTGTGTTCCCTGACCGGGAATCGAACCCGGGCCGCGGCGGTGAGAGCGCCGAATCCTAACCACTAGACCACCAGGGAATGCTGCTTATGTCAGGACAGTTTGACTTTTCACTTAATTACTTAGCGCTGAGTTACAACTGGAAGTTTAACTTGTCGCTCTTTCTTTGAAAGAAACAATTACCGCAGATACAAGTTAACAGTATCTTTGCAATGACACATCCAGAAGCTGTGTGCACGGCTTCCACCTCTCAGCACTGTAGGCTTTCTGTCTGGTAAACAAGCACACTTTAGTGGAAGTTCAGTGACGCTTGTGGAGACTTGAACGTTAGCTATGTGGTTTACAGCTAGCTAGCTCCGACCTTTCGTCCTTCGGAGTTCAAAGTCAAGCTGTTCCACTCTGATGTTGATGAAAGTCCCGACTGTCTAGCAGAACCAGCGGCAGGAGAGGCCCGGGCGGGTGGAACTACGGATAAAACTCGCCAAAACAGCGAACTCTGTAGGTGGGTCTTCGATGATGAAGACGGGTTGACAGCAGGAGCTAAGAACCAATAACCAGGTATGTACAGCAGACACCAAACAAACATTATAGGGGCAACAGGTAGCGTAGTCTGTGTAGTTTTACTTTCACTACTGTCATACAGAAGCCACCTCTATACATCTATCTAGTTAAATAAAGGTTAAATAAATAAATAAAATGTCTATCTATCTCAGTCTGACTGCCTAATGAGTCAATGCCAATAGCTAAATGGAGTCTATCAGTCATACCTTTTAGCTGTTTATGTGTCCATCATCATCATAATGACTTTATTGCGTATCTCAGTGACATGTTGTGTCCTGAATGGAATCCTAATCCCTATAAAGTGCACTCGGGGCTGCCAACTTCTGAAGAAAGCTTTGGAGGGAGATTTTGCCTAGGCGGGTCTGTTATAAAGCTCATCTCCTGTAATTCTACATATTTTTTTCCAAAAACACAGGCCAGGTGTATTCAGAATGATTTGCATATTAAATTATCACTCAAAATTCAACAACTTTGTTACTCTGAGATTTTTGGGGGATGAAAATTTAAAGTATGCTAATATATATATATATATATATTACAGATTTTGTAGGTGGTTTGACACTTTATTCCGACATTAAATGAAATCAGATTGCAAGACATGCAAATGGGGAAAACAGTAGGAAGGTCAGTAGATTGATTCCTGTTCTCTATAAACAGTGTGAAGGTCAGTAGATTGATTCCTGTTCTCTAGAAACAGTAGGAAGGTCAGTAGATTTATTCCTGTTCTCTAGAAACAGTAGGAAGGTCAGTAGATTGATTTCTGTTCTCTAGAAACAGTAGGAAGGTCAGTAGATTGATTCCTGTTCTCTAGAAACAGTAGGAAGGTCAGTAGATTGATTCCTGTTCTCTAGAAACAGTAGGAAGGGCAGTAGATTGATTCCTGTTCTCTAGAAACAGTAGGAAGGTCAGTAGATTTATTCCTGTTCTCTAGAAACAGTAGGAAGGTCAGTAGATTGATTCCTGTTCTCTAGAAACAGTAGGAAGGTCAGTAGATTGATTCCTGTTCTCTAGAAACAGTAGGAAGGTCAGTAGATTGATTTATGTTCTCTAGAAACAGTAGGAAGGTCAGTAGATTGATTCCCGTTCTCTAGAAACAGTAGGAAGGTCAGTAGATTGATTCCTGTTCACTAGAAACAGTAGGAAGGTCAGTAGATTGATTCCTGTTCTCTAGAAACAGTAGGAAGGTCAATGGGAACGCTCTGCACAGGAAATACTTATACTAATGGTTGATGGCAGTGGGCGACCAAATCATAGATTGCAGTCTCCTTGTCCATAGACTGCTTTCAAAGTAAGGACACAAACATTCCGATTTTAGTACATTTTAGGTGAGCTCTCTCTTTAAAATTAGGTCTGGAACAAAATCCTGCTTGCTCTCCAGGAAATGCCACGACGGACGCGGTGCAATTTAGAAGTAGCCCCCCCCCAAAAAAACACAGCGCGCGACCAAGAGTATGTGAGCGACCAAGAGTATGTGAGCGACCAAGAGTATGTGAGCGACCAAGAGTATGTGAGCGACCAAGAGTATGTGAGCGACCAAGAGTATGTGAGCGACCAAGAGTATGTGAGCGAACCAAGAGTATGTGAGCGACCAAGAGTATGTGAGCGACCAAGAGTATGTGAGCGACCAAGAGTATGTGAGCGACCAAGAGTATGTGAGCGACCAAGAGTATGTGAGCGACCAAGAGTATGTGAGCGAACCAAGAGTATGTGAGCGACCAAGAGTATGTGAGCGACCAAGAGTATGTGAGCGACCAAGAGTATGTGAGCGACCAAGAGTATGTTTGCGACCAAGAGTATGTGAGCGACCAAGAGTATGTGAGCGAACCAAGAGTATGTGAGCGACCAAGAGTATGTGAGCGACCAAGAGTATGTGAGCGACCAAGAGTATGTGAGCGAACCAAGAGTATGTGAGCGAACCAAGAGTATGTGAGCGAACCAGAGCTGGAGTGGAGCGAGAAGCGGAGCAGTTTTCTGCAGCTCGGAGCTCAGGGCGAAGAAGCATAGTAAGATCATCAGAAGCTGATACGCTTCTATGTTGTTCACCACAGTCGTCATATTAGGGATATCTAGGTGAAGTGTCCAACGTTTTCCTGAAAATCGGAAAAGTTTCTTACTCTGGGAAATCTGTGTGAAATATTTTTATTTCATTTTTTATTTCACCTTTATTTTACCAGGTAGGCTAGTTGAGAACACCTTTATTTAACCAGGTAGGCTAGTTGAGAACACCTTTATTTAACCAGGTAGGCTAGTTGAGAACACCTTTATTTAACCAGGTAGGCAAGTTGAGAACAAGTTCTCATTTACAATTGCGACCTGGCCAAGATAAAGCAATATAAAGATATATACATTTCTCTTTAAACCAGGACATGTTACTCTCATTTTTTTTGTTTCCTTCGTTACAGGTTATGAGAATCTACCGTCTGAAGCTGAGGCAATATCCTTCGATTCAAGGACTGTACCTGAAACGATACAAGATCACCGGTGAAGTGTTCATTTAGAAAAGTCCTTATCAACCAGTGGAATTTTTTAAATGTATTTTACTAGGCAAGTCAGTTCAGAACAAATTCTTATTTTCAATGACGGCCTAGGAACAGTGGGTTACCTGCCTTGTTCAGGGGCAGAACGACAGATTTGTACCTTGTCAGCGAGGAGATTTGATCTTGCCACCATTTTGGTTACTAGTCCAACGCTCTAACCACTAGGCTACGCTGAACTGAAGAAGACTTTCTCACTACCGGCAGACTGTCAGAACATCATGTCTAATAGTTATCTATGGGACTGATACCAGGGTGGAAGAGCTGGTCATGTCTAATTGTTATCTATGGGACTGATACCAGTGTGGAAGAGCTGGTCATGTCTAATTGTTATCTATGGGACTGATACCAGTGTGGAAGAGCTGGTCATGTCTAATAGTTATCTATGGGACTGATACCAGTGTGGAAGAGCTGGTCATGTCTAATAGTTATCTATGGGACTGATACCAGTGTGGAAGAGCTGGTCATGTCTAATAGTTATCTATGGGACTGATACCAGTGTGGAAGAGCTGGTCATATCTAATAGTTATCTATGGGACTGATACCAGTGTGGAAGAGCTGGTCATGTCTAATAGTTATCTATGGGACTGATACCAGTGTGGAAGAGCTGGTCATGTCTAATTGTTATCTATGGGACTGATACCAGTGTGGAAGAGCTGGTCATGTCTAATTGTTATCTATGGGACTGATACCAGTGTGGAAGAGCTGGTCATGTCTAATAGTTATCTATGGGACTGATACCAGTGTGGAAGAGCTGGTCATGTCTAATAGTTATCTATGGGACTGATACCAGTGTGGAAGAGCTGGTCATGTCTAATAGTTATCTATGGGACTGATACCAGTGTGGAAGAGCTGGTCATATCTAATAGTTATCTATGGGACTGATACCAGTGTGGAAGAGCTGGTCATGTCTAATAGTTATCTATGGGACTGATACCAGTGTGGAAGAGCTGGTCATGTCTAATTGTTATCTATGGGACTGATACCAGTGTGGAAGAGCTGGTCATGTCTAATAGTTATCTATGGGACTGATACCAGTGTGGAAGAGCTGGTCATGTCTAATAGTTATCTATGGGACTGATACCAGTGTGGAAGAGCTGGTCATGTCTAATAGTTATCTATGGGACTGATACCAGTGTGGAAGAGCTGGTCATATCTAATAGTTATCTATGGGACTGATACCAGTGTGGAAGAGCTGGTCATGTCTAATAGTTATCTATGGGACTGATACCAGTGTGGAAGAGCTGGTCATGTCTAATTGTTATCTATGGGACTGATACCAGTGTGGAAGAGCTGGTCATGTCTAATTGTTATCTATGGGACTGATACCAGTGTGGAAGAGCTGGTCATGTCTAATAGTTATCTATGGGACTGATACCAGTGTGGAAGAGCTGGTCATGTCTAATAGTTATCTATGGGACTGATACCAGTGTGGAAGAGCTGGTCATATCTAATAGTTATCTATGGGACTGATACCAGTGTGGAAGAGCTGGTCATGTCTAATAGTTATCTATGGGACTGATACCAGTGTGGAAGAGCTGGCCATGTCTAATAGTTATCTATGGGACTGATACCAGTGTGGAAGAGCTGGTCATGTCTAATAGTTATCTATGGGACTGATGCCAGTGTGGAAGAGCTGGTCATGTCTAATAGTTATCTATGGGACTGATACCAGTGTGGAAGAGCTGGTCATGTCTAATAGTTATCTATGGGACTGATACCAGTGTGGAAGAGCTGGTCATGTCTAATAGTTATCTATAGGACTGATACCAGTGTGAAGAGCTGGTCATGTCAAATAGTTATCTATGGGTCTGAGATACCAGTGTGGAAGAGCTGGTCATGTCTAATAGTTATCTATGGGACTGATACCAGGGTGGAAGAGCTGGTCATGTCTAATAGTTATCTATGGGACTGATACCAATGTGGAAGAGCTGGTCATGTCTAATAGTTATCTATGGGACTGATACCAGGGTGGAAGAGCTGGTCATGTCTAATAGTTATCTATGGGACTGATACCAGTGTGGAAGAGCTGGTCATGTCTAATAGTTATCTATGGGACTGATACCAGTGTGGAAGAGCTGGTCATATCTAATAGTTATCTATGGGACTGATACCAGTGTGGAAGAGCTGGTCATGTCTAATTGTTATCTATGGGACTGATACCAGTGTGTAAGAGCTGGTCATGTCTAATAGTTATCTATGGGACTGATACCAGTGTGGAAGAGCTGGTCATGTCTAATAGTTATCTATGGGACTGATACCATTGTGGAAGAGCTGGTCATGTCTAATAGTTATCTATGGGACTGATACCAGTGTGGAAGAGCTGGTCATGTCTAATAGTTATCTATGGGACTGATACCAGTGTGGAAGAGCTGGTCATGTCTAATAGTTATCTATGGGAATGATACCAGTGTGGAAGAGCTGGTCATGTCTAATAGTTATCTATGGGACTGAGATACCAGTGTGGAAGAGCTGGTCATGTCTAATAGTTATCTATGGGACTGATACCAGGGTGGAAGAGCTGGTCATGTCTAATTGTTATCTATGGGACTGATACCAATGTGGAAGAGCTGGTCATGTCTAATAGTTATCTATGGGACTGATACCAGGGTGGAAGAGCTGGTCATGTCTAATAGTTATCTATGGGACTGATACCAGTGTGGAAGAGCTGGTCATGTCTAATAGTTATCTATGGGACTGATACCAGTGTGGAAGAGCTGGTCATATCTAATAGTTATCTATGGGACTGACACCAGTGTGGAAGAGCTGGTCATGTCTAATTGTTATATATGGGACTGATACCAGTGTGGAAGAGCTGGTCATGTCTAATAGTTATCTATGGGACTGATACCAGTGTGGAAGAGCTGGTCATGTCTAATAGTTATCTATGGGACTGATACCAGTGTGGAAGAGCTGGTCATATCTAATAGTTATCTATGGGACTGAGATACCAGTGTGGAAGAGCTGGTCATGTCTAATTGTTATCTATGGGACTGATACCAGTGTGGAAGAGCTGGTCATGTCTAATAGTTATCTATGGGACTGATACCAGTGTGGAAGAGCTGGTCATGTCTAATAGTTATCTATGGGACTGATACCAGTGTGGAAGAGCTGGTCATGTCTAATAGTTATCTATGGGACTGATACCAGTGTGGAAGAGCTGGTCACTTTTAAAAGACTTGGTAAATGATTACCTTGCCAACAGGACGATTGAATATTATTGCCTTGTAGACAATTATTTCATTTATTTTTGAGTGAGTTTCCTCCTAATACAGGATGTGGTAGGAGTCCTAAGGGACATCATCATTACACATGGTAATACTTATTTTCTATAACTTTGTTTGAAATAAATGTCTTATTGTAACAGAAAGTAGAATATGCCCTTTGTGTTATAAAAGAAATGCGTGTTTAAGGTGTTTAATGTCAATGATTATATGCTTACTGCTTTTTTTTCATAATGTCTATTTCTTTTGTTTTCTATTGTTTTCTAAAAATACATTTTAAGTATATTTCTTTTTTTTAAATGGTCTGGGAGGGTGTAAGAATATTTTGAAGATAAATACACAACCCAGAGACAGAGTACAAGAGGTCAAAGGAGGAGAGTCAATAGAATACTAACAATCAAGGGAAATGATTGATTGAGGAAATTATTGATCCATGGTTCAGAGACATGGGAGGAATATGTCTTCTGAAGTATGATACTTATTATTTGGCCATTGGCTAGTTTTATTGGAAGGAATTCTAATTGGTCAACCACAGGCTAGGGCTGGGTTATAAAACTACATGCTGTCCCTTTGTTCTGTGGAGAGAGAATCACAGGAGAGAATCACTGAGAGAATCTCTGAGAGAGAATCACTGGAGAGAATCACAGGAGAGAACCACTGAGAGAGAATCACTGAGAGAGAATCACAGGAGAGAATCTCTGAGAGAGAATCACTGGAGAGAATCACAGGAGAGAATCTCTGAGAGAGAATCACTGGAGAGAACCACTGAGAGAGAATCACTGGAGAGAACCACAGGAGAGAATCTCTGAGAGAGAATCACTGGAGAGAATCACAGGAGAGAATCACTGAGAGAGAACCACTGAGAGAGAACCACAGACAGAATCACTGAGGACAGGGGAGAATGACCATCTACCTCTCAGCTTATCATCTATGATTTATCCTCTTTGAATAAACCTATTTTCCTTCCCCTGATTTGCTTAAAGAGTAAACATCAACTGCTAACAAGTTCATAAACCATGTGCCATGGAATCGGTAGAACATTGAAAATCTCTTCCCAACTAGTTTGCAATCTATATGGCACAGCTGTAAAGCTTTTGGTCATTAAATGAAACTGGTAAACTTTTGTATTTATCACAATTTTCTTTAACCATTTTTGGTCTTTAATGCCGACAGACAAGTTCCACTTTTATGGACAATATTACAGACGCACAGACAGCACATTGAACAAACAAAACAACCTTCACAGTATGAACTGGAATTACATTGGTCTATTAATGAACTTTTTGTTGTAAACAAATGTTTGAATGGGAAGATACTGTCACTGGCAACCATGGTTACAAGGAGGGTAATACCATAATATAATATTGTTGGGTCTGTAGAAAATGGAGAAAATCACCAGAGATAATTATAACACAGAAAGTGTGAGAAAAACAATGAAATGCATCATTCTAACATTGCCTAAAATGATGAATAAGACACTAATGAGATAGACCTGCACAATGCAGTTGTACAATTTATGGCATATATGACGACAAACGGTTGAGGAAAACACTCGTTTACTTTTCCCAACTTTAAGCAAATCACAAGCGGCGACAGCTGGGCGATGACCAATCATATCGAGGGGTTCCCGTGACGATGACCAATCAAATCGAGTGGTTCCCGTGACGTTGACCAATCATATCGAGTGGTTCCCGTGACGTTGACCAATCATATCGAGTGGCTCCCATGACGAATCTGACGCGTGAAACCCACGACAGGAGACTATCTCCAGCAAAGATGGCTGACAGAAATACCAGGACGGAAGCAAATGTAATTAATGATAAAGTCATAACGATTCATGCTAAATAACGTAGAGTTGAGAGGAATGTGTTAGCTAGTTGGTGTAGAGACAAACGATTATGCATATTTTTTTTGTTTGTCATAAAGTTACTTACGAAAATCGCTATTCAGCAAGCTAGCTGACTAGCTAACATTAGCCAGCTAGCTGAATAGCTTTATGGGTGTTGTGACATGAGTATGAAATTGTAATTCTGGTTGTTTAATGTTTTAGGGACTCCTGAAACAACCAGCAAACCAGGCTGTCGTCTTGTGAAACAGTAGATGTAAATAATCTAGCTAGCTAAAGCATTTACTGCAAATTGAATGGACCGTTTTGTAAGCTTGCCTTGCTGATATTTACAATGCAGATGAAGTAACGTAGCTAGCTATTTTCTTGCTTCTTGTGCAGTGCAGAATAAAAATATCTGTATGCCGATACATGTGTAGCCGATCTGTGTATGAACCCTAAAACGTTTGGTATACAAATTAGTTCAGAACCTAGCTATGAACCTCAGCTTTCCTAGCCTGTTGTATGAACTTTCAAACAGTCTGAAGGACACTATGGATTGAGTAGAATATAATATAACTTTGTGCCAAGGATGCAAGTCGTATATACATGTAGTTATTACCACGCATGAGATCCCCACATTGTAGCCTGTACATTTAATAGGTTCACTGATCATGTACTCTTCCGTGGCAAATAAAAGGCGCAGTTCAAGTATGAATGTCTGAGATTATTCTTCAGTCGTATCCAATACCAGGAGTATCAAATTCCAGTCTTTGAATGACGCGGTGTTTGCATGTATGTATTACAATTATACACTTCAACAGTGTTTACCAGTCTTGATCCTGGGACATCAATGGTTACACATTGTAACTATGCAATAGACCAGAAACATGATTTAACTAGTTAAATACTGATTTGTAATTCATATATGCAGAAATAGAATTTAAAAACAGTACACTACACTTCCTATACATCATGTAAATACTCTTAACACCGGTTCATCTCCATATGTAATTTCCTTCATCTGCATTGATCTGATAAACACAGGACAGGTGTAGTATTTCATCACATGAGAGACTTAATGTCAACCAGTAGAAAATGTGAAACGCTTTATTGAAATAAGTTCATTATACAAGTGTTCTAAATATTGTAATATATTATAAATACAAGTTCAATCTGTACTTCAATGCACATCTGGTGTGTATTATAACAACAGAGGAAGGAGGTGGCGAGAGAGAGAGAGGTGTAGAAGACAAAGGGAAAGAGGTAAGAACAGAGGAGCAGTAGTAACAATATGACAAGAGACGACAACAACACTACACAAAGAGACCTAAGACAACGTGGCAGCAACTCAACATGACAACATGGTAGCAACTCAACATGGTAGTAACAATATGACAAGAGACGACAACAACACTACACAAAGAGACCTAAGACAACGTGGCAGCAACTCAACATGACAACATGGTAGTAACAATATGACAAGAGACGACAACAACACTACACAAAGAGACCTAAGACAACGTGGCAGCAACACAGCATGACAACATGGTAGTAACAATATGACAAGAGACGACAACAACACTACACAAAGAGACCTAAGACAATGTGGTAGCATCTCAACATGGTAGCAACTCAACATGACAACGTGGCAGCAACTCAACATGGTGGCAACTCAACATGACAACATGGTAGCAACTCAACATGACAACGTGGTAGTAACAATATGACAAGAGACGACAACAACACTACACAAAGAGACCTAAGACAACGTGGTAGCAACTCAACATGGTGGCAACTCAACATGACAACATGGTAGCAACTCAACATGACAACGTGGCAGCAACTCAACATGGTGGCAACTCAACATGACAACATGGTAGCAACTCAACATGACAACGTGGCAGCAACTCAACATGGTGGCAACTCAACATGACAACATGGTAGCAACTCAACATGACAACGTGGCAGCAACTCAACATGGTAGCAACTCAACATGACAACATGGTAGCAACTCAACATGACAACATGGTAGTAACAATATGGCAAGAGCACAGGGCACAAACATTATTGGGCACAAACAGCACAAAAGGTCAAGGAGGTAGAGACAACAATACATCACGCAGAGCAGCCACAACTGTCAGTAAGAGTGTCCATGACTGAGTCTTTGAATGAAGAGGTGGAGATCAAACTGATATAACTGCAGTTGACATAGCTAAGTAAATGGAAGAATACTCTTATTGCAATGTGAATGGCTCTTAAAAGAGCCTTTGGTTGTGCATAGTGTAGTCTACGGTGTTGCCAGGGAACAGCACCCTCCTCAAAAAAGTATGTGGTGAAGAAATCCCGCACACAGATCCCCCATCCTGGTCCTCGTGTCCATCCTCATGACGTTATGCAGGACACAGGTAGCCTTCACACAACCTGAATTCCTCCAGGAGGCAGTCCCAGATGGCCCTGGTCACCCAACCTTGCAGTGCCCTACATGTTAACTGTAGGCAATCGTTTTGAAGGAATCTCCAGTTACAAGGTATCTGTAGGAATATGGAATTTAAGTCTAATATTGACATTATATCACCAGGTCATTGTGGATTACTAAAGTATAATATCCCTTATAACAAATCATGATAACATTGGATTGATAGATGCATGTGTAAATAGCAGGATCCTATTTTTATTTGACTAGTTAAGAACAAATTCTTATTTTTCAATGACAGCCTAGGAACAGTGGGTTTAACTGCCTTGTTCAGGTGCAGAACGACAGATTTTTACCTTGTCAGGTCAGGGATTCAATCTTGCAACCTTTCGGATACTAGTACAAAGCTCTAACCACTAGGCTATCCTGCCGCCTATGTCAAGGACAGCATCACAAATGAATACATAATTACCACTTGAAGCTTGATGAGTTGATCATTTGTGTCAGCTGTGCAGTGCAAAAACGTGCACCCCTTTGAGTAGACAGGATTTCACAGCTCTCTGTAACCGAGGACAGAAAACCTCACAAAAAAACAGACTTCATTATACTCAAATTAGACTGCACTGAATAAGTATACTACTATTATCTCGGTTCTCACTTCTAGGGACTGGAACTACACAAACGTACCTGCCCTATCCACAGTTGGGGCTGCTATCCTGTCACCCTCCTCTATGGCTGTTAGCTAGCTACCTACAAATGCATTTGGAGTTTGTTTTTTTACAGGGATAAATACATCAAGATAGCTAGCAAAGATGAAGTTAGGTAGCTGGTGATATCTGATTCACTTATCTATACAGATATATAGATATGTAACTAGCCAACTAGCTAGCTCATTTCAGCACTGTAGCTAGTTAGCTAATAATACATCGGTTATTTTTTTAATTACATTTTAGAAATGTTTTTACTTACTTGAATAGGTTCTCCCAGCCATGTGGACGATTGGAAACAGGGCAGCAAAGTGTGTTTGTCACAAGAGCGTTTTTAGAGCATATTACTATTGTAATGACCTGACTAGATCATAAAGGAACAATTGTCCAGACAAAGGACTGAGTTTACGGTGCAAATAAATGAAAGATACTCGTATAAAACAACCCGTGACCTTCTCTTGTGAAGACCAGACATAAGAAAGAGAACAATGGCTAAACACGGCATTAAACTTGCAATGCTCCACCCCGCTGCCAACCGTGGCCCTTTTACGCAGTGAAAAAGTTCAATATTTCCACAAACACACTGGGGAATTACCCAATAATTTATATGTACACTAGATTATTTTTTTGAGGGTGCTGTATTGACGGCCCACGCATCCATCTTGGGACTCCCTCACCGGTGTAAAACATATATTGGAAGCTATTGAAATGCATTTCTTAATGTCTACATTCGTTTTTAGCCACGTTTATTATATTAAAGACATCGTAATGCATACATATTATATTATATGTGAGCAAAACATACAAATAAAACAATATATACCAAAACATTTTCCTTAAAGTATAATTTTTTGAGATTACTAATAGCGCTGTCCCTTTACAACAACACAAATAGTTTTTGTAATTTTGTCCTTGAAACATTTAATTGAAATACTGTAGAATTCCATTCATTCCTATGAAGGACTGTTTCTACCGGGGAGTGGCAATATGGCCGACTAGTGGCTTCACAGCCTCTCAAGGGCCAATGCATATCATCAACAACCCAGGGTTTATATACAGCTTTGAGTCATCTAGTAATTTGAAAGTGAATGTAAAAAGTACATATGGCGCTGCCATTTTGAAACAACTGCGCCATGAAGGTAACACATTTGTTTTAATTTAAGATGGCAAATATCGTGGTTTATCACAGGATTAGAGACCAATTGTTTTACATGAGCATTTTACATGAACAGGTTTATTTCTATGGACGTGTTTTAAGGACGACGTAACGTTGGCAACAAAAGTCCTGGGCGAGGCCGGGGGCTGCGGACTATATTAAATCAAGATAGTTTATGTAAATGTGTGTATAGGTTATCATACTCTTAAAATTATGGTATTGAATACAGCTTGTGACTCACAAAAGCAGTAGGCATTTAACTAGTTTAATATTTCGGCAAAACGAGTGTATCCGAGTTTAGTCTACTATCTAATTTGCGGATGGGATGCCATCTCATGGTTTTAGAAATAAACAGCTATAAACTATATAGATCTCATGTAATGTTAATTATTAACTTCCCTTTAGTATGTGAAATAATGTCATGTTAGGTCTTTGGTATCCTTTAGTCATGTATCCTATCGATTCCATGTTTGTTTACATTTCGGAGGCCATATCTGAACGTCAACAACATCGTTGGATTCATGCTATTTGATATTATTTTATTTAAATCGCTGACTTCTGTTTTTCCACAATAGGAGAACAATCTGGCTATCTGTGAAATATGCTGAGCAACAGTAAACTGCCTTGGATTTTCATCCGCCGTCATTACTGAGAAGGAGCCGATGGAAAACGGCTCTGGGGAGAGCGAAGAAAATATGAATGAAGACCGGTAAATTACCCTGTCATTAGGTTTATCTGTATTGTTAGTTTTATTCATAATGTCGGTGAAATGTGTCCATTTCAAGTGCAGCTGTTCTAATAATTATAAAACAGCGCGAGGTGTGACACAGCTGGGGTGTATTCACTAGGACCCGAACAAGCAAACGGGAAGAGATTTTTCTGAATTTGTCCATTGAGAAACTGTCGTTTTCGTTGCAAAACGTTTTGCTACGGTGTGTTCTAATTCATACACCCCTTTCAGGTACCGTTTTAGCACACCTGCTAGTGATGACTAAAACACTGTCCCGTTCAGTAGCCAAACGTTGCCTATAGAAATGCCACCAGTAGCCTAGAGTCGACGCTATTCCACATGCGTATTGCGTTCCAAAACGTTGCATCTTGCTGAACGCGCCACAAATGTTATTTTTTTTTATACACGGAAGTAGAAGGGAAATACATCTATATATGATCTAACGGGAGGGACCGACCTGTATTTGACCAATAGAAACTCTTGTTTTTTTTTTTTTGCAAAACGTTTCTCTGTTGCTACTGTGTGCACTACTGAATACACGCCTGTTCAGTGGCGTTGATGCACTGCGAGCTCAGCCCGTGAGTGGATGAGTTCAGGCTAGCAAATTGGCTCAACTGTCGGGTCCTTTTATTTTAGAAAAGTTAGCTAAGCAACACATTTCATACATTTTGTCAACTTATTTTGTTCAGAAAAGCTAATTAGTATGTATATATCTACCTGGTTTATGGGTTGTTGTAGGGTCAATATACTGCCAGACAGGTTGGTAGTAGGTACACAGCTACCTGGTTTATGGGTCGATATTAGGGTCAATATACTACCAGACAGGTTGGTAGTAGGTACACAGCTACCTGGTTTATGGGTTGTAGTAGGGTCAATATCCTACCAGACAGGTTGGTAGTAGGTACACAGCTACATGGTTTATGGGTTGTAGTAGGGTCAATATACTACCAGACAGGTTGGTAGTAGGTACACAGCTACCTGGTTTATGGGTTGTAGTAGGGTCAATATACTACCAGACAGGTTGGTAGTAGGTACACAGCTACATGGTTTATGGGTTGTAGTAGGGTCAATATACTACCAGACAGGTTGGTAGTAGGTACACAGCTACATGGTTTATGGGTTGTAGTAGGGTCAATATACTGCCAGACAGGTTGGTAATATGTCGAATGGCAATGGAAGAGTTGGTTAAACTATTAATTTATTACGTTTATTTGAACAGGGACAATGTAGAACAAAAATACAAGTCTCAATTCAACTTGAGAAATGATGGGTTGTAAAGCCTACCAGATTTAGCTAGCAGCTAAATCCATCTGCAGTCCCCAGGCAGGGGAATAACCAAGGCTGGTCCTACAAGGCTGGTCCTACAAGGCTGGTCCTACAGGGCTGGTCCTACAAGGCTGGTCCTACAAGGCTGGTCCTACAGGGCTGGTCCTACAGGGCTGGTCCTACAGGGCTGGTCCTACAGGGCTGGTCCTACAGGGGTGGTCCTACAGGGCTGGTCCTACAGGGCTGGTCCTACAGGGCTGTTCCTACAGGGCTGGTCCTACAGGGCTGGTCCTACAGGGCTGGTCCTACAGGGCTGTTCCTACAGGGCTGGTCCTACAGGGCTGGTCCTACAGGGCTGTTCCTACAGGGCTGGTCCTACAGGGCTGGTCCTACAGGGCTGGTCCTACAGGGCTGGTCCTACAGGGCTGGTCCTACAGGGGTGGTCCTACAGGGCTGGTCCTACAGGGCTGGTTCTACAGGGCTGGTCCTACAGGGCTGGTCCTACAGGGCTGGTTCTACAGGGCTGGTCCTACAGGGCTGGTCCTACAGGGCTGGTCCTACAGGGCTGGTCCTACAGGGCTGGTCCTACAGGGCTGGTTCTACAGGGCTGGTCCTACAGGGCTGGTCCTACAGGGCTGGTCCTACAGGGCTGGTTCTACAGGGCTGGTCCTACAGGGCTGGTCCTACAGGGCTGGTCCTACAGGGCTGGTCCTACAGGGCTGTTCCTACAGGGCTGGTCCTACAGGGCTGGTCCTACAGGGCTGGTCCTACAGGGCTGGTCCTACAGGGCTGTTCCTACAGGGCTGGTCCTACAGGGCTGGTCCTACAGGGCTGTTCCTACAGGGCTGTTCCTACAGGGCTGGTCCTACAGGGCTGGTCCTACAGGGCTGGTCCTACAGGGCTGTTCCTACAGGGCTGGTCCTACAGGGCTGGTCCTACAGGGCTGGTCCTACAGGGCTGGTCCTACAGGGCTGGTCCTACAGGGGGTACCGGTACAGAGTCAATGTGGAGGCTATATACAGGGGATACCGGTACAGAGTCAATGTGGAGGCTATATACAGGGGATACCGGTACAGAGTCAATGTGGAGGCTATGTTCATGAGGTACCAGTACAGAGTCAATGTGGAGGCTATATACAGGATATTACGGTACAGGGTCAATATGGAGACTATATACAGGGTATTACGGTACAGAGTCAATGTGGAGGCTATATACAGGGTGTTCTATAGTCAATGTGGAGGCTATATACAGGGTGTTACGGTACAGAGTCAATGTGGAGGCTATATACAGGGTGTTACGGTACAGAGTCAATGTGGAGGCTATATACAGGGTGTTACGGTACAGAGTCAATGTGGAGGCTATATACAGGGTATTATGGTACAGAGTCAATGTGGAGGCTATATACAAGGTGTTACGGTACAGAGTCAATGTGGAGGCTATATACAGGGTATTACGGTACAGAGTCAATGTGGAGGCTATATACAGGGTGTTACGGTACAGAGTCAATGTGGAGGCTATATACAGGGTGTTACGGTACAGAGTCAATGTGGAGGCTATATACAGGGGGTACCGGTACAGAGTCAATGTGGAGGCTATGTTCATGAGGTACCAGTACAGAGTCAATGTGGAGGCTATGTTCATGAGGTACCAGTACAGAGTCAATGTGGAGGCTATATACAGGATATTACGGTACAGAGTCAATGTGGAGACTATATACAGGGTATTACGGTACAGAGTCAATGTGGAGTCAATGTGGAGGCTATATACAGGGTGTTCTATAGTCAATGTGGAGGCTATATACAGGGTGTTACGGTACAGAGTCAATGTGGAGTCAATGTGGAGGCTATATACAGGGTGTTACGGTACAGAGTCAAAGTGGAGGCTATATACAGGGTGTTACGGTACAGAGTCAATGTGGAGGCTATATACAGGGGATACCGGTACAGAGTCAATGTGGAGGCTATATACAGGGGATACCGGTACAGAGTCAATGTGGAGGCTATGTTCATGAGGTACCAGTACAGAGTCAATGTGGAGGCTATATACAGGATATTACGGTACAGGGTCAATATGGAGACTATATACAGGGTATTACGGTACAGAGTCAATGTGGAGGCTATATACAGGGTGTTCTATAGTCAATGTGGAGGCTATATACAGGGTGTTACGGTACAGAGTCAATGTGGAGGCTATATACAGGGTGTTACGGTACAGAGTCAATGTGGAGGCTATATACAGGGTGTTACGGTACAGAGTCAATGTGGAGGCTATATACAGGGTATTATGGTACAGAGTCAATGTGGAGGCTATATACAAGGTGTTACGGTACAGAGTCAATGTGGAGGCTATATACAGGGTATTACGGTACAGAGTCAATGTGGAGGCTATATACAGGGTGTTACGGTACAGAGTCAATGTGGAGGCTATATACAGGGTGTTACGGTACAGAGTCAATGTGGAGGCTATATACAGGGGGTACCGGTACAGAGTCAATGTGGAGGCTATGTTCATGAGGTACCAGTACAGAGTCAATGTGGAGGCTATGTTCATGAGGTACCAGTACAGAGTCAATGTGGAGGCTATATACAGGATATTACGGTACAGAGTCAATGTGGAGACTATATACAGGGTATTACGGTACAGAGTCAATGTGGAGTCAATGTGGAGGCTATATACAGGGTGTTCTATAGTCAATGTGGAGGCTATATACAGGGTGTTACGGTACAGAGTCAATGTGGAGTCAATGTGGAGGCTATATACAGGGTGTTACGGTACAGAGTCAAAGTGGAGGCTATATACAGGGTGTTACGGTACAGAGTCAATGTGGAGGCTATATAGAAGGTGTTACGGTACAGAGTCAATGTGGAGGCTATATACAGGGTATTACGGTACAGAGTCAATGTGGAGGCTATATACAGGGTGTTACTGTACAGTGTCAATGTGGAGGCTATATACAGGGTGTTACGGTACAGAGTCAATGTGGAGGCTATATTCAGGGGGTACCGGTACAGAGTCAATGTGGAGGCTATATACAGGGTATTACGGTACAGAGTGAATGTGGAGGCTATATACAGGGTGTTACGGTACAGAGTCAATGTGGAGGCTATATACAGGGTGTTACGGTACAGAGTCAATGTGGAGGCTATATACAGGGTGTTACGGTACAGAGTCAATGTGGAGGCTATATACAGGGTGTTACGGTACTGAGTCAATGTGGAGGCTATTTACAGGGTGTTACGGTACAGAGTCAATGTGGAGGCTATATACAGGGTGTTACGGTACTGAGTCAATGTGGAGGCTATATACAGGGTGTTACGGAACTGAGTCAATGTGGAGGCTGTATACAGGGTGTTCCGGTACAGAGTCAATGTGGAGGTTATATACAGGGGGTACCGGTACAGAGTCAATGTGGAGGCTATATATAGGGTGTTACGGTACAGAGTCAATGTGGAGGCTATATACAGGGTGTTATGGTACAGAGTCAATGTGGAGGTTATATACAGGGTGTTACGGTACAGAGTCAATGTGGAGGCTATATACAGGGTGTTACGGTACAGAGTCAATGTGGAGGTTATATACAGGGTGTTACGGTACATCCTCAGAATAGACCTGTATTACTATTATTATTTACTACTATTTTTTTTTTTTTTTTTAACCCTTATTTAGCTAAGCAAGTCAGTTAATAAGAACAAATTCTTATTTTCAATGAAGGCCTAGGAACAGTGGGTTTACGGCCTTGTTCATTGGCAGAACAACAAATGTTTACCTTGTCAGCTCGGGGATTCGATCTTGAAACCTCGGTAACTAGTTGAACGTTCTAACCACTAGGCTACCTGCCGGCCCAATATTACTAGTTATATGGACTTTAATAGGATATTACTAGTAATAGGGAATAGGACTATATTACTAGTGATATGGACTGGAATAGACCTGTATTACTACTGATGTGGACTGGAATAGTTCTATATTACTAGTGATATGGACTGGAATAGACCTTTATTACTAGTGATGTGGACTGGAATAGTTCTATATTACCACTGATGTGGACTGGAATAGTTCTATATTACTAGTGATGTGGACTGGAATAGGACTATATTACTAGTGATATGGACTGGAATAGGACTATATTACTAGTGATATGGACTGGAATAGGACTATATTACTAGTGATATGGACTGGAATAGGACTATATTACTAGTGATATGGAATAGGACTATATTACTAGTGATATGGACTGGAATAGGACTATATTACTAGTGATATGGACTGGAATAGGACTATATTACTAGTGATATGGACTGGAATAGGACTATATTACTAGTGATATGGACTGGAATAGGACTATATTACTAGTGATATGGAATAGGACTATATTACTAGTGATATGGACTGGAATAGGACTATATTACTAGTGATATGGAATAGGACTGTATTACTAGTGATGTGGACTGGAATAGACCTGTATTACTAGTGACATGGACTGGAATAGGACTATATTACTAGTGATGTGGACTGGAATAGGACTACATTACTAGTGATGTGGACTGGAATAGGACTATATTACTAGTGATATGGAATAGGACTGTATTACTAGTGATATGGACTGGAACAGGACTATATTACTAGTGATATGGACTGGAATAGGACTATATTACTAGTGATATGGACTGGAATAGGACTATATTACTAGTGATATGGAATAGGACTGTATTACTAGTGATGTGGACTGGAATAGACCTGTATTACTAGTGACATGGACTGGAATAGGACTATATTACTAGTGATGTGGACTGGAATAGGACTATATTACTAGTGATATGGACTGGAATAGGACTATATTACTAGTGATATGGAATAGGACTGTATTACTAGTGATATGGACTGGAATAGGACTATATTACTAGTGATGTGGACTGGAATAGGACTATATTACTAGTGATATGGACTGTAATAGGACTATATTACTAGTGATATGGACTGGAATAGGACTATATTACTAGTGATATGGACTGGAATAGGACTATATTACTAGTGATGTGGACTGGAATAGGACTATATTACTAGTGATATGGAATAGGACTGTATTACTAGTGATATGGACTGGAATAGGACTATATTATCTCAGTAACTGTTATTAGTTGGTTCCACAGACCTATCATATCTAACTGTTAATATTTGGTCTACAGACCTACTTCCTACTGGTTTTACTGTGTAAAGTTATTTACTAGAATTATTCTAATATTTACCTGAACACTATTCTCTGTGTCTGAAAGGCTTTTGGGAGCAGTATCTCCTGCTCCAAGCCAGCTCTCCTTGAGAAGTGACCACTCCATGGATCGACCAATCACATCTACAAATGGAGATCTCAGGTTTGTACAGTGACCACTCCATGGATATACATTGCCTTCAGAAATTATTCAGATCCCTTGACTTTTTCGACATTTTGTTATGTTACAGCCTCATTATAAAATGCATTTAAAATAAAGAATCTCAGGAATCTACATATAATACCTCATAATGACAAAGCGAAAACAGGTTTTCAGAAATGTTAGCAAATTTAACTTATTTATGTAAGTATTCAGACCCTTTGCTATGAGACCAAAAATTGAGCTCAGATGCATCCTCTTTCCATTGATCATCCTTGAGATGCTTCTACAACTTGATTGGAGTCCACCTTTGGTCAATTCAATTGATTGGACATGATTTGGAAAGGCACACACCTGTCTATATAAGGTCCCACAGTCGACAGTGCATGTGGCCTCCATCATTCTGAAATGGCAAAAGTTTGGAACCACCAATACTCTTCCTAGAGCTGCACGGCCAAACTGAGTAATTGGGGGAAAGGGGCTTTTTCAGGGAGGTGAGCAAGAACCCGATGGTCACTCTGACAAAGCTCTAGAGTTCCTCTGTGGAGATGGGAGAACCTTCCAGATGGACAACCAACCATCTCTGCAGCACTGCACCAATCAGGCCTTTATGGTAGTGGCCAGACAGAAGCCAATCCTCAGTAAAAGGACATGACAGCCCCCCCTGCGGTGAAGCATGGTGGTGGCAGCGTCATGCTGTGGGGATGTTTTCAGCGGCAGGGACTGGGAGACTAGTCAGGATCGAGGCAAACCTGAACGGAGAAAAGGACAGTGGGATCCTTAATGAAAACCTGCTCCAGAGTGGTCAAGACCTCAGACTGGTGCGAATATTTACCTTCCTATTTACCTTCCAACAGGACAATGACTCTAAGCACACAGCCAAGACAATGCAGGAATGGCCTTGGGACGAGTCTCTGAATGTCCTTGAGTGTCCCATCCAGAGCCTGGACTTGAACCCGATCAAACATCTCTGGAGAGACCTGAAAATAGCTGTGCAGCGACGCTCCCCATCCAACCTGATAGAGCTTGAGAAGATCTGCAGAGAAGAATGGGAGAAACTCCCCAAATACAGGTGTGCCAAGCTTGTAACGTCATACCCAAGACTAGAGGCTGTAATCATTGCCAAAGATGCTTCAACAAAGTACTGAGTGAAGGGTCTGAATACTTAAAGTAAATGCGATATTTCAGTTTTATTGCATTTTTTTTTTTTACAAATGAGCAAAAATGTCTAAAACCTTTTTTGATTTGTCATTATGGGGTATTGTGATGTCATTATGGGGTATTGTGATGTCATTATGGGGTATTGTGATGTCATTATGGGGTATTGTGTTTAGATTGATGAGGGGGACAACTATGTAATCAATATTAGTGTAAGGCTGTAACGTAACAAAATGTGGAAAAAGTCAAGGATCCTGAATACTTTCCGAAGGCACCTATCACGTAATAAAATATAGATCTCAGTGACCTCAGTACAGTGACCTCTCCATGGATCCACCTATCACGTAATAAAATATAGATCTCAGTGACCTCAGTACAGTGACCTCTCCAAGGATCCACCTATCACCTTTACAAAGGGAGATCTCAGGTTTGTGTTAAAGCTGCTATTCTATCTGTTTAAATGTATTATTGATTGAGTTCAGTATGTTGTGCTCTAGCGTTATGATAGAAAATACTGTTACTGTACATTATCATTTTGGTTATACTGTACATTTTCCATAACTGACTGGTTGAGAAATATACTTCAGTTATTGTTTCAGATGTACATATAATTCTGTCTTTGTTTAAATCCTCCTTTCCACAGTGTTAATCAGGAGAGGATGTTGTCACCATGTCTGTCCATGAAGAGTGATTCGTCCATGGACAGGCATATTAAGTTTGGAAAAGGTGCCAGGTAAGTGAAGAACCTGACAGACATAACAATCACCTGATGGAAGATTAGTGTTCTACAAACAATGATGAATAAGTAAATGTGGTTCAAAATGAAAGAAAGAATAGCATTTATCATTCATAAACAAAACCCTCCTAATAATGTACAGTAACAGAGACAACGATAAACACCTGCCTCTGATTGAGAACCACTCTAGGCAACCATAGACTTATCTAGACAACTCTACTATACCACAATCCCATAACCTACAAAAACCCCAAGACAAAACACACCACCTAATAAACTCATGTCACACCCTGGCCTGAACAAAATAATAAAGAAAACACAAAATACTAAGACCAGGGAGTGACAATGATATCTATAGCCATTGACTATTGAAGAATATAACTTATAAATAACTCATGAGCTTTGTTCAACTGTCGTACTCCATCAGAACCCAAAATATAAGCTTGTTTTACTTCAATGTTTGTAAACAACTGAATCGTCAACAAACAATGTATGGCTTCATAACATGGTTAAAACTTGGTTAAAACTTCAATTTTGATGTCATATATGGCCAGTCCTGGCATCCATAGCTCCATCCATGAATTTGAGAGTGGTCACCTTTCTCCAACCCCATCCAAAAATTGTTTGCCCCAAAATGTGGCGGGTGTCCGCTTTCTTGTTGTTTCACCTGCAGATTGTCCCTTTAACAGGGGTTGGAATTCCCCTCATTTTAAAGAGGTTGTCAAGCTCTGACCTTAGATAGCTCTGTTTTCTTTATATTTTGGTTAGGTCAGGGTGTGACGAGGGTGGGTATGCTAGTTTTGTATTGTCTAGGGTTTTTGTATGTCCAGGTAATATGTATGTCTATGGTGGCCTGAATTGGTTCCCAATCAGAGGCAGCTGTTTATTGTTGTCTCTGATTGGCAACCTACATTTGATCCCCATTTTCCCTTTTGTGTTTGTGGGTTCTTGTTCTATGTTTAGTTGCCTGTCTGCACTATTCATATTAGCTTCACGGTTTGTTTTGTTATTTTGTTAGTTTGTTCAGTGTTCGTTCCTATAATATAATAAAGAAGAATGTATGCATACCACGCTGCACCTTGGTCTCCTCCTTACAACGATCGTGACAGAAGAACCCACCATAAAAGGACCAAGCAGCGTGATCAGGAGGAATGGACCTGGGAAGAGATACTGGATGGAGCATGACCCTGGACACAGGTGGGGGAGTATTGCCTTCCTAAGGAGGAGATGGAGGCAGCGAAAGCGGATCAGCGATATTACGAGGATAAGTACAAACGAGGCAAGCACGAGAGGCAGCCCCAAAACATTTTTTTGGGGATGAGATTTTTTCACGAGGAGATTGGCTGAGTCAGGTTGGAGACCTGAGCCAACTCCCCATGCTTACCATGGGGAGCGTGTGACTGGTCAGGCACGGTGTTATGCAGAGATGCGCACTGTGTCTCCAGTTCGCATTCATAGCCCGGTGCACTCTATTCCAGCTCCTCGCATTTGCCGGGCTAGAATGGGCATCCATCCAGGAAGGAGGGTGCCGGCTCAGCGCTCCTAGTCTCCAGTATACATCTTTGGACCAGGATATCCTGCTCCGGCTCTGCGTACTGTGTCTTCGCTACGTCTACACAGCCCAGTGCGTCATGTGCCAGCGCCCCGCACTTGCCGGGCTAAAGTAAGCATCCAGCCAGGGCGCGTTATGCCAGCTTTACGCTCCAGACCTCCAGTGCGTATCTACGGCCCAGTATATCCTACGTCCTGTGCCTCCTCCCCGCACTCGCCCTGAGGTGTGTGTCACCAGCCCGGTACCACCAGTGCCGGCACCACGCACCAGGCCTCCAGTGCGCCTCGGCAGTCCAGAGCTTCCGGCGACAGTACCCAGTCCAGAGCTTCCGGCAACAGTACCCAGTCCAGAGCTTCCGGCAACAGTACCCAGTCCAGAGCTTCCGGCAACAGTACCCAGTCCAGAGCTTCCGGCAACAGTACCCAGTCCAGAGCTTCCGGCAACAGTACCCAGTCCAGAGCTTCCGGCAACAGTACCCAGTCCAGAGCTTCCGGCGACAGTACCCAGTCCAGGGCTTCCGGCGACAGTACCCAGTCCAGGGCTTCCGGCAACAGTACCCAGTCCAGAGCTTCCGGCGACAGTACCCAGTCCAGAGCTTCCGGCGACAGTACCCAGTCCAGAGCTTCCGGCGACAGTACCCAGTCCAGAACCTCCAACGACGGGGCCACAGTCCGGGGTCTCCGGCGACGATCCGCTGTACTGTTCTACAAAGGCGGAGGGTTCAGTGTAAAGAGGGGGGGACGGCGTCCAGAACCAGGGCCGCTACTGAGGGTCGAAGTCCACCCAGACCCTCCCCTATAGGTTCAGGATTGCGACCGGGAGTCCACACCGTTGGGGGGGGGGGGGGGGGGTACAGAGTCAATGTGGAGGCTATAAACAGGCTATTACGGTACAGAGTCAATGTGGAGGCTATATACAGGGTGTTACGGTACAGAGTCAATGTGGAGGCTATATACAGGGTGTTACGGTACAGAGTCAAAGTGGAGGCTATATACAGGGTGTTACGGTACAATGTGGAGGCTATATACAAGGTGTTACGGTACAGAGTCAATGTGGAGGCTATATACAGGGTATTACGGTACAGAGTCAATGTGGAGGCTATATTCAGGGGGTACCGGTACAGAGTCAATGTGGAGGCTATATACAGGGTATTACGGTACAGAGTGAATGTGGAGGCTATATACAGGGTGTTACGGTACAGAGTCAATGTGGAGGCTATATACAGGGTGTTACGGTACTGAGTCAATGTGGAGGCTATTTACAGGGTGTTACGGTACAGAGTCAATGTGGAGGCTATATACAGGGTGTTACGGTACTGAGTCAATGTGGAGGCTATATACAGGGTGTTCCGGTACTGAGTCAATGTGGAGGCTATATATAGGGTGTTACGGTACAGAGTCAATGTGGAGGCTATATACAGGGTGTTACGGTACAGAGTCAATGTGGAGGCTATATAGAGAGAGGGAGAGGGATGAGAGAGAGAGGCGAGAAAGAGAGAGGGACGAGAGAGAGAGAGAGGGGGACGAGAGGGGGAAGAGAAATAGAGATGGGGAAGAGAGGATGAGAAAGGAAAGAGAGAAAGAGAGAGTGGTAAGAGAGAGAGAGGGAAGAGAAAGAGAGAGTGGTAAGAGAGAGAGAGGGAAGAGAAAGAGAGAGTGGTAAGAGAGACATGGAAGAGTGTAAATAAACCAGAGTTGTGCAGCATCACCACTATCAAACTGCCCCCCAGAGAGTCTTCTTTCTGACTGCTGATGCAAAGTGGCAGCACACGGTGAAGGCTCCGTATAAAACTACACATGTTGGTGAATCTGGGAACATTTATCAGCCCATTTCCTGACGTAACTAATGTTTCATAACTAAATGTCACAGATACATCATGTGAACGTCTCTAAAAATGAAATACTTTAACATATAACCAAAGCACATTATGTAAATGTATAACTACTTCATATATCTTTAACTATGACTGGTTTCATGTGTTCATCCATGTCTGAATCAGATGTTACTGTCCTTGTTGCAGTTTCTATCCATGGAGGTCTGATCCCTCAAAGCAGATCAAGTTCCTGGTGGATCTCCTGTCTCAAGCAGCAGACTGGGAGGAGAAGACACTGAAGCTGGTATCATCAGTGTGGACTTACAGCACTTTCCCCTTCTGTGAATGGGATGATGATGTTGAGGAATATCAATGTGATTTCCTGCTGGATCTGTACTCACATGTGAAGGACTATGAGACTCAAACAGGCAGGAGTTTCCTTCCAGCATTACAGACAGTTTACCAGTCAGCTCCTGCAGTCTGGTCCATAGACCTCTCAGAGAGAAAGGCCTCCCTCCTCCTAGAAGTGCTGAAACTCCAACCAGAGAAGAAACCAGTAGAGCTGAAGGGCTGGTCAGATGAAGAGAGTGAAGTGAGGAGTTTCCTTCAGTGTCTGCCCCACATCTCACAGCTGAGGTGAGTCTGAACATGTGTAGTGGTTAGTGATTATGTGATGCTAGTAACATTTATACTAAGATTTCAAATGTTACTAAATGTCATACATTTAATTTTTTTATTCATATATTTTTCAAAACATAACAAATGTTGCTGTTGTGTTAGTAACACCAATATTATGGAGTTTAGTCACGTTCATTTATCTTAATTATGTGATGCTAGACATTTGTCTTTTAGAAATCTTGTGGATTTTATGGATCTTACCTTTAAGAATCTGAACGTTTATATTTAGAATATCTAATCTATAAAACCAAATGTCTTGTATATTATGTAACTTTCTCTGTGACATGGTATTATATTTATATATATATGACAGGCAGGTATTCATGTACAGTGAGGTCAAAGTATTGGGACATGGACACATTTGTTATTTTGTCTCTGTACACTTTGGTATGATTCTGAGTTAAAGGTTAAAGGTCAGACTGTCAGCTTTAATTACAGGGCATTTTCACCGTTTAGAAAGTGCTGGAGTACAGAGCCAAAACAACATGAAATGTGTCACTGTCCCCATTATTTTGGACGTCACTGTCTCCTAAATGTCTGATTTCATGTCCCCCATGTTCTGCTGTTTCAGCTGTGGTGATGACAGGTTCTTCCAGACTGTGTGTGAGTCCATCCCTGTGAGGTCCAGAGAGGAGGACCAGCTGTTAGCCTCTCTCCTCCAGGCCTTGGGCTCCACCCTGTCACTGGGAGGAGTGTTACCCAGGAAAACCTGCAGGTCTGTGGGGAGAGTCCTGGGTCTCTGTGCCTCCAGAGTGGACCTCACTCTCACCCCCAGCAAGATCTCTCTCCAAGGAGCCGCACATCTTTTGAGACATGAGTCAAAGCTCCACAAGCTCAGGTATGTTCAGGAAGACAGCTTTTACAGGTCTATTGAATAGTTGATTCTCCTACTGAGTATTTATCTGACGAGGTGTCTCTGTTTCAAGTGACTTGCGTTTTGTCTTTTCATTCCAGGCTGAGTGTGGGTGTGGCAGTGAAACTGTCCAGACTGGTTAGGAGGACAGGGAGAGGTGCTACTCCACTGACTGTCCCAGAACTCTCCCTGGTCCTAAAGAGCAGCCAGCCACCAGAGAGAGTGTTATCCAGGGCTCTGAGTAGTGTGGCGTCCCTGCTGAGACTCTGGAGAGTTCAGTGTCTGGACCTGACTGACTTCTGCATCCAGGGTCACTCTCTCATCACACTGCTGTGTCACCAGGGACCTCTCTCTCTCAGGTCAGTCTGAAGCTGATGTTTTTTAAAAGTAGAAATAGTAACATCATTCATGTGTTTTTCTTCATATTTCTGACTACCTGTATGTTCCAACCTCCTAGACTGAATTCTGACACTCTGCAGCAGCTGGCTGTAGTTGTCTATGAAGCTCAGGACAAGGACTTGACTCAGTGGTTCCTGGAGAAGGTTGGTGGAGACCTGACCTCCTGCAGGCTGGACTGGGAAGTGCTTCTCTCTCTGCTGCAGCATTCAACCCACAACATCACTGTGGACCTCAGGAAGAACCGGCTCCTAGAGAAGAACAGCTCAGATCTTCTCCCCTTTCTGGGAAGGGTTATTCTCAAGAGGTGAGAGAACTTCTTTCTCTGTTCAGACTTTCTAGAAATAATAAAATAACTATTTGTATCCAGTGACATGTTGCTCTGAGTTTGCCTCTGTAATATCATTAGGGTTATAGTCAAGAGGTGGGAGACCTTGTTTCAATATTTATAGTCTTTAATTATTAATGTTCTATCCAGCCAGTTGTTACTATGTGACTTATCCTTTATAAAACCTTGACATAACCACAACAATCCTTTCTCCATGTTTGTTCAGGTCCAGTTCCAGCTTTGTAAAGTCCACCATCAGACAGATCTATGACAGTAGAGACAGTGACTGTGTGTCCAGTTTGTTGAGGTCTTCAGACCATTGGATCAACCTGAACAGCAGAGAGCTGGACAGAGTGGACTGTACTGCTCTGTGTTTTACCCTGCAGCACAGCCACCAAGTCAAAGTCAACCTGCTGTGGACCTCCATACCACCGGGGGAGATAGAGAGCATCCTGCCTCTTCTGGACAGTGTCTCCCAACTCAGGTTTAGTTGGCACTCGTTGACCCTGCTAGAATGGATATAACTATGAGGCTTTCCACTTCCTGACTGATTTAACCTCTAACCCTAACCATAGTGTAATGTACTAACCTTAACCTCGGCTAGGGGCGGAATTGAAGGGGAACTCCTGGGAGTTGACCTGACTAACAGAGTTGTAGTGTGTTTATCAGTGTTTTAATGTGTGATGGTGTGTAAATAAGTCTCTCTCTGTCTCTCTGTAGTGTTGACAGGAGGTTACTGCTGAGTTTCCTCCAGTGCTGTGCTGCCTCTCAGATCCAGCAGGGAGCACCATCATCACCACCAACAGCAGTGTGGCTGCTCAGGTCTCTGCACTACAGACTGGACTTCTCCTGCTCCTCCTCTGTGGACCTGTCAGCTCAGGACCAGGAGAAGGCTCTGTGTCTGACCACTGACCATTGCAGGGCCATCAACTCTGTTCTGAAGCAGAACCAACACGGCACCCAGCTGGTTCAGAACCAGGTCCAGCTCATCCTAAGAGACTGTGAGGTGGAGGACAGAGCACTGAGGGAGCTGCTTCCCATCCTGAATATTGTCAAGCTGAGGTTAGACACACAAAAACAAACATTTGACCAACTGGTTTATCAGTAGGAGTTAGACCTACTCTGTGTCATAATGTTGTCTCTGCTTCTTGTCCTCTCAGCCCCAGCAAAGCTCTGCTACTTCAGCTGCTGGACCTTGTGTGTGAGGGGATTGAAGAGGGGCTGCTGAGTCACGCAGAGTCCCTTTGCAGAGCCCTGGATGGGGAGCTGGACCTCAGTGAGACCAGGCTGGACCAGAAGGCCTGTGGATCTCTGGCCATGGTTCTGGAACACTCAGAGGGTCTGTCAGAACTGGACCTCAGCCACTGTCAACTCACAGACCACCAGCTACAGCCCCTGATCACACACCTGCATAAAGTACAAGTCCTGGAGTGAGTGGCTTTCACTGTGTGTGTGTGTGTGTGTGTGTGTGTGTGTGTGTGTGTGTGTGTGTGTGTGTGTGTGTGTGTGTGTGTGTGTGTGTGTGTGTGTGTGTGTGTGTGTGTGACACTAGATGACAAATGTCTGACCACTCGTTCTCTCTCTCTCTGTCTTTCTCTCTCTCTCTCTCTCTCTCTTGCTCTCTCTCTGTCTTTCTCTGTCTCTCTTTCTCTCTCTGTCTTTCTCTCTCTTGCTCTCTCTCTTGCTCTCTGTCTCTCTCTCTCGCGCTGTCTCCCTCTCTGTCTCCCTCTCTGTCTCTGTCTCTCTCTTTCTCTCTCTCTCTCTCTCTCTCTCTCTCTCTCTCTCTCTCTCTCTCTCTCTCTCAGCCTGAGCCACAATGACATCACTGATGCTCTGACTGACAGAATACTCCAACTGGTCTCTACCAACACTTCAATACACACCGTACGGTAAGGGTGTGTGTGATGGTGAGCAGAGCATGTGTGTGAGATCATATGGGTGAGTCTGTTTCTGGGGGCAACTGTTGGAGGATGGAGATGCGTTGTCTAATGATGTAATAATGATTCATAATAATCATGTTCTATAGACTCTTCAACAACAGAATCCAGGACAGAAGACCCTTCCTGACAGACAAGAGGTTTGAGATCTGATGAAACAACATCAGGTATTAGTTCAGGAAGAGAAGGCTGAATCCAGGACAGAAGATCCTTCCTGACAGACAAGAGATTTGACATCTGGTGAAGATAATGCTGTATAATAACAGGATAATGTGGTCAATGTAGAAGGCTGGTTCGACATCTGGTGATGATAATGTTGTATAATAACAGGATAATGTGGTCAATGTAGAAGGCTGGTTTGACATCTGCTGAAGATAATGTTGTATAATAACAGGATAATGTGGTCAATGTAGAAGGCTGGTTTGACATCTGGTGATGATAATGTTGTATAATAACAGGATAATGTGGTCAATGTAGAAGGCTGGTTTGACATCTGGTGATGATAATGTTGTATAATAACAGGATAATGTGGTCAATGTAGAAGGCTGGTTTGACATCTGGTGATGATAATGTTGTATAATAACAGGATAATGTGGTCAATGTAGAAGGCAGGTTTGAGATCTGGTGAAGATAATGCTGTATAATAACAGGATAATGTGGTCAATGTAGAAGGCTGGTTTTACATCTGGTGAAGATAATGCTGTATAATAACAGGATAATGTGGTCAATGTAGAAGGCTGGTTTTACATCTGGTGAAGATAATGTTGTATAATAACAGGATAATGTGGAACATAAACTTATGGAACATTTTAATACAAAAGACACACAACAAACTGGTTGTTCCAGCTGTAACAGTCCGATCATGTGTAAACTACAGTCAACAGACTCATTAAACAGATTCTCTGCTACTTTTTGGCTACTTTTTAGCCAGTGGTGCTGGCTACTAGTACCGGTACCCCCGGAATATTGTCTCCACATTGACTCTGTACTGTTAACCCCCTGTATATAACCTCCACATTGACTCTGTGCCGTAACACCCTGTATATAGCCTCCACATTGACTCTGTGCCGTAACACCCTGTATATAGCCTCCACATTGACTCTGTACCGGTAACCCCTGTATATAGCCTCCACATTGACTCTGTACCGTAATACCCTGTATATAGTCTCCACATTGACTCTGTACCGGTAACCCCTGTATATAGCCTCCACATTAACTCTGTACCGGTACCCCTGTATACAGCCTCCACATTGACTCTGTACCGGTAACCCCTGTATATAGCCTCCACATTGACTCTGTACCGTAACACCCTGTATATAGCCTCCACATTGACTCTGTACCGGTAACCCCTGTATATAGCCTCCACATTGACTCTGTACCGTAATACCCTGTATATAGTCTCCACATTGACTCTGTACCGGTAACCCCTGTATATAGCCTCCACATTAACTCTGTACCGGTACCCCCTGTGTATAGTCTCCACATTGACTCTGTACCGGTAACCCCTGTATATAGCCTCCACATTAACTCTGTACCGGTACCCCTGTATATAGCCTCCACATTGACTCTGTACCGGTAACCCCTGTATATAGCCTCCACATTGACTCTGTACCGTAACACCCTGTATATAGCCTCCACATTGACTCTGTACCGGTAACCCCTGTATATAGCCTCCACATTGACTCTGTACCGTAATACCCTGTATATAGTCTCCACATTGACTCTGTACCGGTAACCCCTGTATATAGCCTCCACATTGACTCTGTACCAAAACACCCTGTATATAGCCTCCACATTGACTCTGTACCGGTAACCCCTGTATATAGCCTCCACATTGACTCTGTACCGTAATACCCTGTATATAGTCTCCACATTGACTCTGTACCGGTAACCCCTGTATATAGCCTCCACATTGACTCTGTACCAAAACACCCTGTATATAGCCTCCACATTGACTCTGTACCGGTAACCCCTGTATATAGCCTCCACATTGACTCTGTACCGTAATACCCTGTATATAGTCTCCACATTGACTCTGTACCGGTAACCCCTGTATATAGCCTCGCTGTTGTTATTTCCTTCTGCTATTTAATCATTTGTTTTTCTTATCGCTTACTTTTATTTTGGTATTTTCTTAAAACTGCATTGTTGGTTAAGTGCTTGTAAGGTTCTACATGTTGTATTCATCATTTCACTGTAAGTCCTACACCTGTATTCATGTGACTAATAAAGTTTGATTTGATTATCAGTTGATGATGTCTTTCTTTCCTTTTGTTTCCATAACAACCAGGTGTTGTAAATTACCTCAGGCTAGAAACACTATAGCACATCTGACAATTGTTAAATGTGTTGGGACTCGTCTATTTCAAAATAAAATTAAACAAAAACGTTTTAAGTCTTTTCTGATATCAAAACAGAAAAACCTCCCAAATGTTTAAATTTTTTGACCATTTAAATCATTTATGAATATTTTGTTTGTGTTTTTAATAAATTTCCCATGATGCACATGATTGGTGTTTGTCACAGTGTTTTCTCTAAAGGTTGAAATCATTACTAGTAAACACTAAATAATCACTTTCAAGTTATTGCTGGTATGAACGCGATCCCACCCCAAATGTGTTTCTTTTCATGACGATGTAAAAGTTGTTTGTTGAAGACATCTCCTCCTCTGATAGGCAGATCTCGGGAAAGCCGGACCCGCCCATTTACCAGGATGCACCATATTAGGTCAATGATGTCAAAGGAATCTCCTTTTGGAACGTTCCATTTCTTGGAAACATAGAAGTTCTAACTTGTTTTCTTTACCGATAAATGCCAGGTAAATTACATATTCAAATAAATCAAACTTTATTAGTCACATGCGCCGAATACAACAAGTGTAGACTTTACGGCGAAATGCTGATTTACAAGCCCTTAACCAACAGTGCAGTTCAAGAAGCAGAAAATATTTACCAAGTAGGCTAACATAAAAAGTAAAACAATAACAAAAACGAGGCTATATACAGGGGGCACCGGTACCGGGTCAGTGTGCAGGGGTACAGGCTAGTTGAGGCTATATACAGGGGGCAACGGCAGGGGTACAGGCTAGTTGAGGCTAATGTGCAGGTGCAGGGGTACAGGCTAGTTGAGGCTATATACAGGGGGCACCGGTACCGGGTCAGTGTGCAGGGGTACAGGCTAGTTGAGGCTATATACAGGGGGCACCGGTACCGGGTCAGTGTGCAGGGGTACAGGCTAGTTGAGGCTATATACAGGGGGCACCGGTACCGGGTCAGTGTGCAGGGGTACAGGCTAGTTGAGGCTATATACAGGGGGCACCGGTACCGGGTCAGTGTGCAGGGGTACAGGCTAGTTGAGGCTATATACAGGGGGCACCGGTACCGGGTCAGTGTGCAGGGGTACAGGCTAGTTGAGGCTATATACAGGGGGCACCGGTACCGGGTCAGTGTGCAGGGGTACAGGCTAGTTGAGGCTATATACAGGGGGCACCGGTACCGGGTCAGTGTGCGGGGGTACAGGTTAGTTGAGGTAATATACAGCCCACACCAGGGTTTCTCTAGAGAATGTAGCCTTTATACAGCCCACACCAGGGTTTCTCTAGACAATGTAGCCTATATATAGCCTACACCAGGGTTTCTCTAGAGAATGTAGCCTTTATACAGCCCACACCAGGGTTTCTCTAGAGAATGTAGCCTTTATATAGCCCACACCAGGGTTTCTCTAGAGAATGTAGCCTATATGCAGCCCACACCAGGGTTTCTCTAGAGAATGTAGCCTATATACAGCCCACACCTGGGTTTCTCTAGAGAATATGGCCTTTATACAGCCCACACCAGGGTTTCTCTAGAGATTATGGCCTTTATACAGCCCACACCAGGGTTTCTCTAGAGAATGTAGCCTATATGCAGCCCACACCAGGGATTCTCTAGAGAATGTAGCCTATATACAGCCCACACCTGGGTTTCTCTAGAGAATATGGCCTTTATACAGCCCACACCAGGGTTTCTCTAGAGATTATGGCCTTTATATAGCCCACACCAGGGTTTCTCTAGAGAATGTAGCCTATATACAGCCTACACCAGGGTTTCTCTAGAGAATGTAGCCTATATGCAGCCCACACCAGGGTTTCTCTAGAGAATGTAGCCTATATACAGCCCACACCATGGTGTCTCTAGAGAATGTAGCCTATATACAGCCTACACCAGGGTTTATCTCGAGAATGTAGCCTATATACAGCCTACACCAGGGTTTATCTAGAGAATGTAGCCTATATACAGCCCACACCATGGTTCCTGCCCCAGAATCGCATTGTGGGCATTCTTAAATGTACAGCCTAACCGATGGATTTGAAATGGAAATTGGGTATCAGCCCAATCAGTGACACCAACAGAACCAGTTATTTGGTGAAATTACATAAATATTACTGTCTTAGAATTTATACAGCAACATGCCAACATTGTTTAGCATTATATTGTCCAATTGGGGCATTTTTCACTATATTTATTGGGTTGCATCAGTTACATTGGGGGACTTTTATTTTGAAGGCGAACTGCCGATTCCACTATTGCTGCTCACGCCACACTGGTCCACTGATCCACATCGGAATGAAACCTGCGAGTCTCCGCTGTCCGCTCAGTCTGTAACATTCGACAACGTTTGGCGACTGAATATTGCCCTGGGGTGCATTCATCAGGAACCAAACGGAAACAAACTGTCAGAAACAGGAAGGGAATAACCTGAACTTTTTCAGTGAGAAACGCTCGTTTCTGATGCAAAACATTTTGTTACGATCTGCACGATTGAATACACCCATGGAAAGTATGAGACAGGCTTTCCTGCTGGTGATAACTACAACATTTTCAAAAAATTGTTGAATGTTGCCATTAAAAATGACAAGAATAGAGCTAAAGTGATTTCTTATTTTAAATGTCCGAGGCATATTTGGCCTTCACAGTGTATTTGATGTCTGAAAGTTCAAAAACGTTGCGTCTTGCTCAACCGATAATGTTTTTATACATGGAAGTATAAGTGAAAGTAAAATAGGTCAGGGGTCAGGGGTCAGGGGTCACTGCAGAAGCAAACAACTAGTAGATTTAGTTGTCTATAGGAAATGCCAGCACATTTACATTCTAGGAGATTTAGTTGTCTATATGAATCGACAACATATTTACAGTCTAGTAGATTTAGTTGTCAATAGGAAATGACAACACATTTACAGTCTAGTAGATTTAGTTGTCAATAGGAAATGACAACACATTTACAGTCTAGTAGATTTAGTTGTCTAAAGGAATAGCCGACACATTTACAGTCTAGTAGATTTAGTTGTCAATAGGAAATGACAATATATTTACAGTCTAGTAGACTTACAGTGCCTTGCGAAAGTATTATATATATATAAATTATATATAATTTTGCACGCCCAATTTTTCAGTTTTTGATTTGTTAAAAAAGTTTGAAATATTCAATAAATGTCGTTCCACTTCATGATTGTGTCCCACTTGTTGTTGATTCTTCACAACAAAATACAGTTTTATATCTTTATGTTTGAAGCCTGAAATGTGGCAAAAGGTCGCAAAGTTCAAGGGGGCCGAATATTTTCGCAAGGCACTGTATGTATATATATGGTCTATAAGAAATGACAACACATTTACAGTTTAGTATATTTAGTTTACTATAGGAAATAACAACACACTTCCAGTCTAGTAGATTTAGTTGTCTGTAGGAAATGAAAAGACATTTATAGTCTAGTAGATTTAGTATCAATAGGAAATTACAACACATTTACAGTCTAGTAGATTTAGTTGTCAATAGGAATTGACAACACACTTACAGTCTAGTAGATGTAGTTGTCTATAGGAAATGCCAGCACATTTACATTTTAGTAGATTTAGTTGTAAATATAAAATGACAAGACATTTACAGTCTAGTAGATTTAGATGTTTTCGGAAATGCAGACACATTTACGGTAGAGTAGATTTAGTTGTCTGTTGGCAATGCCGACACATTAACAGTCTAGTAGATTTAAATGTCAATAGGAAATGACAATATGTTTACAGTCCAGTAGATGTAGTTGTCAATAGGAAATGATAAGACATTTACAGTCTAGTAGATGTAGTTGTCTATAGGAATTGCCAAAACATTTGCAGGCTAGTAGATTTAGTGGTCTATAGGAAATTCCAACACACCTAGTCTCGTAGATTTAGTTGTCTTTTGGAAATGCCAACACATTTACAGTCTAGTGGATTTAGATTTCTAAAGGAAATGCCGACACATTTACAGTCTAGCAGATTTAGTTGACTGTAGGCAATGCTGACACTTTTACCTTCTGGTAGATTTAGTTGTCAATAGGAAATGACAATATGTTTACAGTCTAGTAAATTTAGTTGTCTATAGGAAATGCCAGCACATTTACAGTTTAGTAGATTTAGTTGTAAATATAAAATGACAAGACATTTCCAGTCTAGTAGATTTAGTTTTCTGTAGGAAATGAAAATACATTTATAGTCTAGTAGATTTAGTTGTCAGAAGGAAATTACAACACATTTACAGTGTAGTAGATTTAGTTGTATATAGGAAATGACAACACATTTACAGTCTAGTAGATTTAGTTGTAAATATGAAATGACAAGACATTTACAGTCTAGTAGATTTAGTTGTCTATAGGAAATTCCAACACATTTACAGTCTAGTAGATTTAGTTGTCATTAGGAAATGACAAGACACTTAGAGTCTAGTATATGTAGTTGTCTTTAGGAATTGCCATCACATTTCCAGTCTAGTAGATTTAGTTGTCTGTAGGAAATGAAAATACATTTACAGTCTAGTAGATTTAGTTGTCTATAGGAAATGACAACACATTTACAGTCTAGTAGATTTAGTAGTCTATAGGAAATGACAACACATTTACAGTGTAGTAGATTTAGTTGTAAATATGAAATGACAAGACATTTACAGTCTAGTAGATTTAGTTGTAAATATGAAATGACAACACATTTAAAGTCTAGTAGATTTAGTTGTCTGCAGTTAATGCAGACACTTTTACATTCTGGTGTATTTAGTTGTCAATAGGAAATGACAATATGTTTACAGTCCAGTAGATGTAGTTGTCTATCGGAAATGCCAGCACATTTACATTCTAGGAGATTTAGTTGTCTATATGAATCGACAACATATTTACAGTCTAGTAGATTTAGTAGTCTATAGGAAATGACAACACATTTACAGTCTAGTAGATTTAGTTGTCTATAGGAAATTCCAACACATTTACAGTCGAGTAGATTTAGTTGTCTTTAGGAAATGCCAACACATTTACAGTCTAGTAGATTTAGTTGTCATTAGGAAATGACAAGACACTTGGAGTCTAGTAGATGTAGTTGTCTGTAGGAATTGCCATCACATTTACAGTCCAGTAGATTTAGTTGTCTGTAGGAAATGAAAAGACAATTATAGTCTAATAGATTTAGTTGTCATTTGGAAATGACAACACAATTACAGTTTAGTAGATTTAGTTGTCTATAGGAAATGACAACACATTTACAGTCTAGGAGATTTAGTAGTCTATAGGAAATGCCAACACATTTACAGTCTAGTAGATTTAGTTTCCTATAGGAAATGACAACACATTTAGTGTAGTAGATTTAGTTGTCTATAGGAAATGACACTACATTTACAGTCCAGTAGATTTAGTTTTCTACAGGATATGAAAAAACATTTAGTAGTGTAGTGTTTAGCAGTGTAGTAGATTTAGTTGTCTATAAGAAATGACAACATATTTACAGTCAAGTAGATGTAGTTGTAAATATGAAATGACAAGACATTTACCGTCTAGTAGATTTAGTTTTCTGTAGGAAATGAAAAGACATTTATAGTCTAGTACATTTAGTTGTAAATATGAAATGACAAGACATTTACAGTCTAGTAGATTTAGTTGTCTATAGGAAATTCCAACACATTTACAGTCTAGTAGATTTAGTTTTCTATAGGAAATGACAACACATTTACAGTGTAGTAGATTTGGTTGTCTATAAGAAATGACAACACATTTACAGTCTAGTAGATTTAGTTGTCAATAGGAAATGACAAAACATTTACCGTCTAGTAGATTTAGTTGTATATAGGAAATAACAACACATTTTCAGTCGAGAAGATTTAGTTGTCTCTTGGAAATGCTGACAAATTTACAGTCTAGTAGATTTAGTTGTCTATAGGAAATTCCAACACATTTACAGTCGAGTAGATTTAGTTGTCTGTAGGAAATGCCAACACATTTACAGTCTAGTAGATTTAGTTGTCATTAGGAAATGACAAGACACTTAGAGTCTAGTATATGTAGTTGTCTATAGGAATTGCCATCACATTTACAGTCCAGTAGATTTAGTTGTCTATAGGAAATAACAACACATTTCCAGTCTAGTAGATTTAGTTGTCTATAGGAAATGACAACACATTTACAGTCTAGTAGATTTAGTAGTCTATAGGAAATGACAACACATTTACAGTCTAGTAGATTTAGTAGTCTATAGGAAATGACAACACATTTACAGTGTAGTAGATTTAGTTGGAAATATGAAATGACAAGACATTTACAGTCTAGTAGATTTAGTTGTAAATATGAAATGACAAGACATTTGCAGTCTAGTAGATTTAGTTGTCTATAGGAAATTCCAACACATTTACAGTCGAGTAGATTTAGTTGTCTGTAGGAAATGCCAACACATTTCCAGTCGAGAAGATTTAGTTGTCTATTGGAAATGCTGACAAATGTACAGTCTAGTAGATTTAGTAGTCTATAGGAAATGACAACACATTTTCAGTCGAGAAGATTTAGTTGTCTATTGGAAATGCTGACAAATGTACAGTCTAGTAGATTTAGTAGTCTATAGGAAATGCCAACACATTTACAGTCTAGTAGATTTAGTTTTCTATAGGAAATGACAAAACATTTACAGTGTAGTAGACTTAGTTGTCAATAAGAAATGACAACACATTTACAGTGTAGTAGATTTAGTTGTCTGTAGGAAATGCCAACACATTTACAGTCTAGTAGATTTAGTTGTCATTAGGAAATGACAAGACATTTAGAGTCTAGTATATGTAGTTGTCTATAGGAATTGCCATCACATTTACAGTCCAGTAGATTTAGTTGTCTATAGGAAATAACAACACATTTCCAGTCTAGTAGATTTAGTTGTCTATAGGAAATGACAACACATTTACAGTGTAGTAGATTCAGTTGTAAATATGAAATTCCAACACATTTACAGTAGAGTAGATTTAGTTGTCTGTAGGAAATGCCAACACATTTCCAGTCCAGTAGATTTAGTTGTCTGTAGGAAATGAAAATACATTTATAGCCTAGTAGATTTAGTTGTCAATAGGAAATGACAACACATTTACAGTCTAGTAGATTTAGTAGTCTATAGGAAATGACAACACATTTACAGTGTAGTAGATTTAGTTGTAAATATGAAATGACAAGACATTTACAGTCTAGTAGATTTAGTTGTAAATATGAAATGACAAGACATTTACAGTCTAGTAGATTTAGTTGTCTATAGGAAATTCCAACACATTTACAGTAGAGTAGATTTAGTTGTCTGTAGGAAATGCCAACACATTTCCAGTCTAGTAGATTTAGTTGTCTGTAGGAAATGAAAATACATTTATAGTCTAGTAGATTTAGTTGTCAATAGGAAATGACAACACATTTACAGTGTAGTAGATTTAGTTGTCTATAGGAAATGACAACACATTTACAGTGTAGTAGATTTAGTTTCCTATAGGAAATGACAACACATTTACACTGTAGTAGATTTAGTTGTCTATAGGAAATGACAACACATTTCCAGTCCAGTAGATTTAGTTGTCTGCAGTTAATGCAGACACTTTTACAGTCTGGTGTATTTAGTTGTCAATAGGAAATGACAATATGTTTACAGTCCAGTAGATGTAGTTGTCTATCGGAAATGCCAGCACATTTACATTCTAGGAGATTTAGTTGTCTATATGAATCGACAACATATTTACAGTCTAGTAGATTTAGTTTTCTATTTGAAACGACAACATATTTACAGTCTAGTAGATTTAGTAGTCTATAGGAAATGACAACACATTTACAGTCTAGTAGATTTAGTTGTCTATAGGAAATTCCAACACATTTACAGTCGAGTAGATTTAGTTGTCTTTAGGAAATGCCAACACATTTACAGTCTAGTAGATTTAGTTGTCATTAGGAAATGACAAGACACTTGGCGTCTAGTAGATGTAGTTGTCTGTAGGAATTGCCATCACATTTACAGTCCAGTAGATTTAGTTGTCTGTAGGAAATGAAAAGACAATTATAGTCTAATAGATTTAGTTGTCATTTGGAAATGACAACACAATTACAGTTTAGTAGATTTAGTTGTCTATAGGAAATGACAACACATTTACAGTCTAGGAGATTTAGTAGTCTATAGGAAATGCCAACACATTTACAGTCTAGTAGATTTAGTTTCCTATAGGAAATGACAACACATTTAGTGTAGTAGATTTAGTTGTCTATAGGAAATGACACTACATTTACAGTCCAGTAGATTTAGTTTTCTACAGGATATGACAAAACATCTCCAGTGTAGTAGATTAGTTGTCTATAAGAAATCACAACATATTTACAGTCAAGTAGATGTAGTTGTAAATATGAAATGACAAGACATTTACCGTCTAGTAGATTTAGTTTTCTGTAGGAAATGAAAAGACATTTATAGTCTAGTACATTTAGTTGTAAATATGAAATGACAAGACATTTACAGTCTAGTAGATTTAGTTGTCTATAGGAAATTCCAACACATTTACAGTCTAGTAGATTTAGTTTTCTATAGGAAATGACAACACATTTACAGTGTAGTAGATTTGGTTGTCTATAAGAAATGACAACACATTTACAGTCTAGTAGATTTAGTTGTCAATAGGAAATGACAAAACATTTACCGTCTAGCAGATTTAGTTGTATATAGGAAATAACAACACATTTTCAGTCGAGAAGATTTAGTTGTCTCTTGGAAATGCTGACAAATTTACAGTCTAGTAGATTTAGTTGTCTATAGGAAATTCCAACACATTTACAGTCGAGTAGATTTAGTTGTCTGTAGGAAATGCCAACACATTTACAGTCTAGTAGATTTAGTTGTCATTAGGAAATGACAAGACACTTAGAGTCTAGTATATGTAGTTGTCTATAGGAATTGCCATCACATTTACAGTCCAGTAGATTTAGTTGTCTATAGGAAATAACAACACATTTCCAGTCTAGTAGATTTAGTTGTCTATAGGAAATGACAACACATTTACAGTCTAGTAGATTTAGTAGTCTATAGGAAATGACAACACATTTACAGTCTAGTAGATTTAGTAGTCTATAGGAAATGACAACACATTTACAGTGTAGTAGATTTAGTTGGAAATATGAAATGACAAGACATTTACAGTCTAGTAGATTTAGTTGTAAATATGAAATGACAAGACATTTGCAGTCTAGTAGATTTAGTTGTCTATAGGAAATTCCAACACATTTACAGTCGAGTAGATTTAGTTGTCTGTAGGAAATGCCAACACATTTCCAGTCGAGAAGATTTAGTTGTCTATTGGAAATGCTGACAAATGTAAAGTCTAGTAGATTTAGTAGTCTATAGGAAATGACATCACATTTTCAGTCGAGAAGATTTAGTTGTCTATTGGAAATGCTGACAAATGTACAGTCTAGTAGATTTAGTAGTCTATAGGAAATGCCAACACATTTACAGTCTAGTAGATTTAGTTTTCTATAGGAAATGACAAAACATTTACAGTGTAGTAGACTTAGTTGTCAATAAGAAATGACAACACATTTACAGTGTAGTAGATTTAGTTGTCTGTAGGAAATGCCAACACATTTACAGTCTAGTAGATTTAGTTGTCATTAGGAAATGACAAGACATTTAGAGTCTAGTATATGTAGTTGTTTATAGGAATTGCCATCACATTTACAGTCCAGTAGATTTAGTTGTCTATAGGAAATAACAACACATTTCCAGTCTAGTAGATTTAGTTGTCTATAGGAAATGACAACACATTTACAGTGTAGTAGATTCAGTTGTAAATATGAAATTCCAACACATTTACAGTAGAGTAGATTTAGTTGTCTGTAGGAAATGCCAACACATTTCCAGTCTAGTAGATTTAGTTGTCTGTAGGAAATGAAAATACATTTATAGTTTAGTAGATTTAGTTGTCAATAGGAAATGACAACACATTTACAGTCTAGTAGATTTAGTTGTCTATAGGAAATGACAACACATTTACAGTGTAGTAGATTTAGTTGTAAATATGAAATGACAAGACATTTACAGTCTAGTAGATTTAGTAGTCTATAGGAAATGACAACACATTTACAGTCCAGTAGATTTAGTTGTCTATAGGAAATTCCAACACATTTACAGTCGAGTAGATTTAGTTGTCTTTAGGAAATGCCAACACATTTACAGTCTAGTAGATTTAGTTGTCATTAGGAAATGACAAGACACTTGGAGTCTAGTAGATGTAGTTGTCTGTAGGAATTGCCATCACATTTACAGTCCAATAGATTTAGTTGTCATTTGGAAATGACAACACAATTACAGTTTAGTAGATTTAGTTGTCTATAGGAAATGACAACACATTTACAGTCTAGGAGATTTAGTAGTCTATAGGAAATGCCAACACATTTACAGTCTAGTAGATTTAGTTTCCTATAGGAAATGACAACACATTTAGTGTAGTAGATTTAGTTGTCTATAGGAAATGACACTACATTTACAGTCCAGTAGATTTAGTTTTCTACAGGATATGACAAAACATTTACAGTGTAGTAGATTTAGTTGTCTATAAGAAATGACAACATATTTACAGTCAAGTAGATGTAGTTGTAAATATGAAATGACAAGACATTTACCGTCTAGTAGATTTAGTTTTCTGTAGGAAATGAAAAGACATTTATAGTCTAGTACATTTAGTTGTAAATATGAAATGACAACACGTTTACAGTCTAGTAGATTTAGTTTTCTATAGGAAATGACAACACATTTACAGTCTAGTAGATTTAGTTGTCAATAGGAAATGACAAAACATTTACCGTCTAGTAGATTTAGTTGTATATAGGAAATGACAAAACATTTACCGTCTAGTAGATTTAGTTGTATATAGGAAATAACAACACATTTTCAGTCGAGAAGATTTAGTTGTCTCTTGGAAATGCTGACAAATTTACAGTCTAGTAGATTTAGTTGTCTATAGGAAATTCCAACACATTTACAGTCGAGTAGATTTAGTAGTCTATAGGAAATGACAACACATTTACAGTGTAGTAGATTTAGTTGGAAATATGAAATGACAAGACATTTACAGTCTAGTAGATTTAGTTGTAAATATGAAATGACAAGACATTTGCAGTCTAGTAGATTTAGTTGTCTATAGGAAATTCCAACACATTTACAGTCGAGTAGATTTAGTTGTCTGTAGGAAATGCCAACACATTTCCAGTCGAGAAGATTTAGTTGTCTATTGGAAATGCTGACAAATGTACAGTCTAGTAGATTTAGTAGTCTATAGGAAATGACAACACATTTTCAGTCGAGAAGATTAAGTTGTCTATTGGAAATGCTGACAAATGTACAGTCTAGTAGATTTAGTAGTCTATAGGAAATGCCAACACATTTACAGTCTAGTAGATTTAGTTTTCTATAGGAAATGACAAAACATTTACAGTGTAGTAGACTTAGTTGTCAATAAGAAATGACAACACATTTACAGTGTAGTAGATTTAGTTGTCTGTAGGAAATGCCAACACATTTACAGTCTAGTAGATTTAGTTGTCATTAGGAAATGACAAGACATTTAGAGTCTAGTATATGTAGTTGTCTATAGGAATTGCCATCACATTTACAGTCCAGTAGATTTAGTTGTCTATAGGAAATAACAACACATTTCCAGTCTAGTAGATTTAGTTGTCTATAGGAAATGACAACACATTTACAGTGTAGTAGATTCAGTTGTAAATATGAAATTCCAACACATTTACAGTAGAGTAGATTTAGTTGTCTGTAGGAAATGCCAACACATTTCCAGTCCAGTAGATTTAGTTGTCTGTAGGAAATGAAAATACATTTATAGCCTAGTAGATTTAGTTGTCAATAGGAAATGACAACACATTTACAGTCTAGTAGATTTAGTAGTCTATAGGAAATGACAACACATTTACAGTGTAGTAGATTTAGTTGTAAATATGAAATGACAAGACATTTACAGTCTAGTAGATTTAGTTGTAAATATGAAATGACAAGACATTTACAGTCTAGTAGATTTAGTTGTCTATAGGAAATTCCAACACATTTACAGTAGAGTAGATTTAGTTGTCTGTAGGAAATGCCAACACATTTCCAGTCTAGTAGATTTAGTTGTCTGTAGGAAATGAAAAGACATTTATAGTCTAGTAGATTTAGTTGTCAATAGGAAATGACAACACATTTACAGTCTAGTAGATTTAGTAGTCTATAGGAAATGACAACACATTTACAGTGTAGTAGATTTAGTTGTAAATATGAAATGACAAGACATTTACAGTCTAGTAGATTTAGTTGTAAATATGAAATGACAAGACATTTACAGTCTAGTAGATTTAGTTGTCTATAGGAAATTCCAACACATTTACAGTAGAGTAGATTTAGTTGTCTGTAGGAAATGCCAACACATTTCCAGTCTAGTAGATTTAGTTGTCTGTAGGAAATGAAAATACATTTATAGTCTAGTAGATTTAGTTGTCAATAGGAAATGACAACACATTTACAGTGTAGTAGATTTAGTTGTCTATAGGAAATGACAACACATTTACAGTGTAGTAGATTTAGTTTCCTATAGGAAATGACAACACATTTACACTGTAGTAGATTTAGTTGTCTATAGGAAATGACAACACATTTACAGTCCAGTAGATTTAGTTTCCTATAGGAAATGACAACACATTTCCAGTCTAGTAGATTTAGTTGTCTGTAGGAAATGAAAATACATTTATAGTCTAGTAGATTTAGTTGTCAATAGGAAATGACAACACATTTACAGTGTAGTAGATTTAGTTGTCTATAGGAAATGACAACACATTTACAGTGTAGTAGATTTAGTTTCCTATAGGAAATGACAACACATTTACAGTGTAGTAGATTTAGTTGTCTATAGGAAATGACAACACATTTACAGTCCAGTAGATTTAGTTTTCTACAGGAAATGACATAACATTTACAGTGTAGTAGATTTAGTTGTATATAGGAAATGACAACACATTTACAGTGTAGTAGATTTAGTTTCCTATAGGAAATGACAACACATTTACAGTGTAGTAGATTTAGTTGTCTATAGGAAATGACAACACATTTACAGTCCAGTAGATTTAGTTTTCTACAGGAAATGACTTAACATTTACAGTGTAGTAGATTTAGTTGTCTATAGGAAATGACAACACATTTTCAGTCGAAAAGATTTAGTTGTCTATTGGAAATGCTGACAAATGTACAGTTTAGTAGATTTAGTGGTCTATAGGAAATGCCAACACATTTACAGTCTAGTAGATTTAGTAGTCTATAGGAAATGCCAACAAATTTACAGTCTAGTAGATTTAGTAGTCTATAGGAAATGCCAACACATTTTCAGTCTAGTAGATTTAGTTTTCTGTAGGAAATGAAAAGACATTTATAGTCTAGAAGATTTAGTTGTCAATAGGAAATCACAACACATTTCCAGTCTAGTAGATTTAGTTGTCTGTAGGAAATGCCAACACATTTACAGTCTAGTAGATTTAGTTGTCAACAGGAAATGACAACACATTTACATTGTAGTAGATTCAGTTGTCTATAGGAAATGCCATCACATTTAAAGTCTAGTAGATTTAGTTGTAAATATGAAATGAGAAGACATTTACAGTTTAGTAGATTTAGTGTTCTATAGGAAATTCCAACACATTTACAGTCTAGTAGATTTATTTTTCTATAGGAAATGCTGACAAATGTACAGTTTAGTAGATTTAGTTGTCAATAGGAAATGACAAGACATTTACCATCTAGTAGATTTAGTTTTCTATAGGAAATGACAACACATTTACACTGTAGTAGATTTAGTTGTCTATAAGAAATGACAACACATTTACAGTCTAGTAGATTTAGTAGTCTGTAGGAAATGGCAACACATTTACAGTCTAGTAGATTTAGTTGTCTATAGGAAATTCCAACACATTTACAGTCGAGTAGATTTAGTTGTCTGTATGAAATGCCAACACATTAACAGTCTAGTAGATTTAGTTGTCATTAGGAAATGACAACACATTTACATTGTAGTAGATTTAGTTGTCTATAGGAAATGACAAGACATTTACCGTCTAGTAGATTTAGTTGTCTATAGGAAATGACTTCACATTTTCAGTCGAGAAGATTTAGTTGTCTATTGGAAATGCTGACAAATTTACAGTCTAGTAGATTTAGTGGTCTATAGGAAATGCCAACACATTTACAGTCTAGTAGATTTAGTAGTCTATAGGAAATGACAACACATTTACACTGTAGTAGATTTAGTTGTAAATATGAAATGACAAGACATTTACAGTCTAGTAGATTTAGTTTTCTATAGGAAATTACAACACATTTACACTGTAGTAGATTTAGTTGTCTATAAGAAATGACAACACATTTACAGTCTAGTCGATTTAGTAGTCTGTAGGAAATGGCAACACATTTACAGTCTAGTAGATTTAGTTGTCTATAGGAAATGACAACACATTTACAGTCTAGTTAATTTTGTCGTCAATAGGAAATGACAAGGCACATAGACAGTCTAGTAGATGTAGTTGTCTGTAGGAAATGACAACACATTTACACTGTAGTAGATTTAGTTGTCTATAAGAAATGACAACACATTTACAGTCTAGTAGATTTAGTTGTCAATAGGAAATGACAAGACATTTGCCGTCTAGTACATGTAGTTGTCTATAGGAATTGCCATCACATTTACAGTCCAGTAGATTTAGTTGTCGATGGGATATAACAACACATTTCCAGTATAGTAGATTTAGTTTTATGTAGGAAAAGAAAATACATTTATAGTCTAGTAGATTTAGTGGTCTATAGGAAATGTCAACACATTTACAGTCTAGTAGATTTAGTTTTCTATAGGAAATGACAACACATTTACATTGTAGTAGATTTAGTTGTCTATAGGAAATGACAACACGTTTACAGTCTAGTAGATTTAGTAGTCTGTAGGAAATGGCAACACATTTACAGTCTAGTAGATTTAGTTGTCTATAGGAAATTCCAATACATTTACAGTCAAGTAGATTTAGTTTTCTATAGGAAATGGCAAAACATTTACAGTCTAGTAGATTTAGTTGTCTATAGGAAATAACAACACATTTGCAGTCGAGTAGATTTAGTTGTCTGTATGAAATGCCAAGACATTAACAGTCTAGTAGATTTAGTTGTCATTAGGAAATGACAACACATTTACATTGTAGTAGATTTAGTTGTCTATAGGAAATGACAAGACATTTACCGTCTAGTAGATTTAGTTTTCTATAGGACATGACAACACATTTACACTGTAGTAGATTTAGTTGTCTATAAGAAATGACAACACATTTAAAGTCTAGTAGATTTAGTGGTCTGTAGGAAATGGCAAGGCACTTAGGGTCTAGTAGATGTAGTTGTCTATAGGAATTGCCATCACATTTACAGTCCAGTAGATTTAGTTGTCGATGGGATATAACAACACATTTCCAGTCTAGTAGATTTTGTTTTCTGTAGGAAAAGAAAATACATTTATAGTCTAGTAGATTTAGTAGTCTATAGAAAATGCCAACACATTTACAGTCTAGTAGATTTAGTTTTCTATAGGAAATGCTGACAAATGTACAGTTTAGTAGATTTAGTGGTCTATAGGAAATGCCAACACATTTACAGTCTAGTAGATTTAGTTTTCTATAGGAAATGACAACACATTTACATTGTAGTAGATTTAGTTGTCTATAGGAAATGACAACACGTTTACAGTCTAGTAGATTTAGTAGTCTATAGGAAATGCCAACACATTTACAGTCTAGTAGATTTAGTTGTCATTAGGAAATGACAAGACACTTAGAGTCTAGTAAATGTAGTTGTCTATAGGAATTGCCATCACATTTACAGTCCAGTAGATTTAGTTGTCTATAGGAAATAACAACACTTTTCCAGTCTAGTAGATTTAGTTGTCTGTAGGAAATAAAAATACATTTATAGTCTAGTAGATTTAGTTGTCAATAGGAAATTACAACTCATTTACAGTCTAGTAGATTTAGTTGTCAATAGGAAATGACAAGACATTTACCGTCTAGTAGATTTAGTTTTCTATAGGAAATGACAACACATTTACACTGTAGTAGATTTAGTTGTCTATAAGAAATTACAACACATTTACAGTCTAGTAGATTTAGTAGTCTATAGGAAATTCCAACACATTTACAGTCGAGTAGATTTAGTTGTCTGTATGAAATGCCAAGACATTAACAGTCTAGTAGATTTAGTTGTCATTAGGAAATGACAACACATTTACATTGTAGTAGATTTAGTTGTCTATAGGAAATGACAAGACATTTACCGTCAAGTAGATTTAGTTTTCTATAGGACATGACAACACATTTACAGTCTAGTAGATTTAGTTGTCTATAGGAAATGCCAACACATTTACAGTCTAGTTAATTTTGTCGTCAATAGGAAATGACAAGGCACATAGACAGTCTAGTAGATGTAGTTGTCTGTAGGAAATGACAACACATTTACACTGTAGTAGATTTAGTTGTCTATAAGAAATGACAACACATTTACTGTCTAGTAGATTTAGTTGTCAATAGGAAATGACAAGACATTTGCCGTCTAGTACATGTAGTTGTCTATAGCAATTGCCATCACATTTACAGTCCAGTAGATTTAGTTGTCGATGGGATATAACAACACATTTCCAGTCTAGTAGATTTAGTTTTCTGTAGGAAAAGAAAATACATTTATAGTCTAGTAGATTTAGTTGTAAATAGGAAATGACAAGACATTTACTGTCTAGTAGATTTAGTTGTCTATAGGAAATTCCAACACATTTACAGTCTAGTAGATTTAGTAGTCTATAGAAAATGCCAACACATTTACAGTCTAGTAGATTTAGTTTTCTATAGGAAATGTTGACAAATGTACAGTTTAGTAGATTTAGTGGTCTATAGGAAATGCCAACACATTTACAGTCTAGTAGATTTAGTTTTCTATAGGAAATGCTGACAAATGTACAGTTTAGTAGATTTAGTGGTCTATAGGAAATGCCAACACATTTACAGTCTAGTAGATTTAGTTTTCTATAGGAAATGACAACACATTTACATTGTAGTAGATTTAGTTGTCTATAGGAAATGACAACACGTTTACAGTCTAGTAGATTTAGTAGTCTATAGGAAATGCCAACACATTTACAGTCTAGTAGATTTAGTTGTCATTAGGAAATGACAAGACACTTAGAGTCTAGTAAATGTAGTTGTCTATAGGAATTGCCATCACATTTACAGTCCAGTAGATTTAGTTGTCTATAGGAAATAACAACACTTTTCCAGTCTAGTAGATTTAGTTGTCTGTAGGAAATAAAAATACATTTATAGTCTAGTAGATTTAGTTGTCAATAGGAAATTACAACTCATTTACAGTCTAGTAGATTTAGTTGTCAATAGGAAATGACAAGACATTTACCGTCTAGTAGATTTAGTTTTCTATAGGAAATGACAACACATTTACACTGTAGTAGATTTAGTTGTCTATAAGAAATGACAACACATTTACAGTCTAGTAGATTTAGTAGTCTGTAGGAAATGGCAACACATTTACAGTCTAGTAGATTTAGTTGTCTATAGGAAATTCCAACACATTTACAGTCGAGTAGATTTAGTTGTCTGTATGAAATGCCAAGACATTAACAGTCTAGTAGATTTAGTTGTCATTAGGAAATGACAACACATTTACATTGTAGTAGATTTAGTTGTCTATAGGAAATGACAAGACATTTACCGTCAAGTAGATTTAGTTTTCTATAGGACATGACAACACATTTACACTGTAGTAGATTTAGTTGTCTATAAGAAATGACAACACATTTAAAGTCTAGTAGATTTAGTGGTCTGTAGGAAATGGCAACACATTTACAGTCTAGTAGATTTAGTTGTCTATAGGAAATGACAACACATTTACAGTTTAGTAGATTTAGTTGTCAATAGGAAATGACAAGGCACTTAGAGTCTAGTAGATGTAGTTGTCTATAGGAATTGCCATCACATTTACAGTCCAGTAGATTTGGTTGTCGATGGGATATAACAACACATTTCCAGTCTAGTAGATTTTGTTTTCTGTAGGAAAAGAAAATACATTTATAGTCTAGTAGATTTAGTTGTAAATAGGAAATGACAAGACATTTACAGTCTAGTAGATTTAGTTGTCTATAGGAAATTCCAACACATTTACAGTCTAGTAGATTTAGTAGTCTATAGAAAATGCCAACACATTTACAGTCTAGTAGATTTAGTTTTCTATAGGAAATGTTGACAAATGTACAGTTTAGTAGATTTAGTGGTCTATAGGAAATGCCAACACATTTACAGTCTAGTAGATTTAGTTTTCTATAGGAAATGACAACACATTTACATTGTAGTAGATTTAGTTGTCTATAGGAAATGACAACACGTTTACAGTCTAGTAGATTTAGTAGTCTATAGGAAATGCCAACACATTTACAGTCTAGTAGATTTAGTTGTCATTAGGAAATGACAAGACACTTAGAGTCTAGTAAATGTAGTTGTCTATAGGAATTGCCATCACATTTACAGTCCAGTAGATTTAGTTGTCTATAGGAAATAACAACACATTTCCAGTCTAGTAGATTTAGTTGTCTGTAGGAAATAAAAATACATTTATAGTCTAGTAGATTTAGTTGTCAATAGGAAATGACAAGACATTTACCGTCTAGTAGATTTAGTTTTCTATAGGAAATGACAACACATTTACACTGTAGTAGATTTAGTTGTCTATAAGAAATGACAACACATTTACAGTCTAGTAGATTTAGTTGTCAATAGGAAATTACAAGACATTTGCCGTCTAGTATATGTAGTTGTCTATAGCAATTGCCATCACATTTACAGTCCAGTAGATTTAGTTGTCGATGGGATATAACAACACATTTCCAGTCTAGTAGATTTAGTTTTCTGTAGGAAAAGAAAATACATTTATAGTCTAGTAGATTTAGTTGTAAATAGGAAATGACAAGACATTTACTGTCTAGTAGATTTAGTTGTCTATAGGAAATTCCAACACATTTACAGTCTAGTAGATTTAGTAGTCTATAGAAAATGCCAACACATTTACAGTCTAGTAGATTTAGTTTTCTATAGGAAATGTTGACAAATGTACAGTTTAGTAGATTTAGTGGTCTATAGGAAATGCCAACACATTTACAGTCTAGTAGATTTAGTTTTCTATAGGAAATGACAACACATTTACATTGTAGTAGATTTAGTTGTCTATAGGAAATGACAACACGTTTACAGTCTAGTAGATTTAGTAGTCTATAGGAAATGCCAACACATTTACAGTCTAGTAGATTTAGTTGTCATTAGGAAATGACAAGACACTTAGAGTCTAGTAAATGTAGTTGTCTATAGGAATTGCCATCACATTTACAGTCCAGTAGATTTAGTTGTCTATAGGAAATAACAACACATTTCCAGTCTAGTAGATTTAGTTGTCTGTAGGAAATAAAAATACATTTATAGTCTAGTAGATTTAGTTGTCAATAGGAAATGACAAGACATTTACCGTCTAGTAGATTTAGTTTTCTATAGGAAATGACAACACATTTACACTGTAGTAGATTTAGTTGTCTATAAGAAATGACAACACATTTACAGTCTAGTAGATTTAGTTGTCAATAGGAAATTACAAGACATTTGCCGTCTAGTATATGTAGTTGTCTATAGGAATTGCCATCACATTTACAGTCCAGTAGATTTAGTTGTCGATGGGATATAACAACACATTTCCAGTCTAGTAGATTTAGTTTTCTGTAGGAAATGACAAGACATTTACTGTCTAGTAGATTTAGTTGTCTATAGGAAATTCCAACACATTTACAGTCTAGTAGATTTAGTATATAGGAAATGCCAACACATTTACAGTCTAGTAGATTTAGTTTTCTATAGGAAATGCTGACAAATGTACAGTTTAGTAGATTTAGTGGTCTATAGGAAATGCCAACACATTTACAGTCTAGTAGATTTAGTTTTCTATAGGAAATGACAACACATTTACATTGTAGTAGATTTAGTTGTCTATAGGAAATGACAACACGTTTACAGTCTAGTAGATTTAGTAGTCTATAGGAAATGCCAACACATTTACAATCTAGTAGATTTAGTTTTCAATAGGAAATGACAAGACATTTACCGTCTAGTAGATTTAGTTTTCTATAGGAAATGACAACACATTTACATTGTAGTAGATTTAGTTGTCTATAAGAAATGACAACACATTTACAGTCTAGTAGATTTAATAGTCTGTAGGAAATGGCAACACATTTACAGTCTAGTAGATTTAGTTGTCATTAGGAAATGACAACACATTTACATTGTAGTAGATTTAGTTGTCTATAGGAAATTCCAACACATTTACAGTCGAGTAGATTTAGTTGTCTGTATGAAATGCCAAGACATTAACAGTCTAGTAGATTTAGTTGTCATTAGGAAATGACAACACATTTACATTGTAGTAGATTTAGTTGTCTATAGGAAATGACAAGACATTTACCGTCTAGTAGATTTAGTTGTCTATAGGAAATGACTTCACATTTTCAGTCGAGAAGATTTAGTTGTCTATTGGAAATGCTGACAAATTTACAGTCTAGTAGATTTAGTGGTCTATAGGAAATGCCAACACATTTACAGTCTAGTAGATTTAGTAGTCTATAGGAAATGACAACACATTTACACTGTAGTAGATTTAGTTGTAAATATGAAATGACAAGACATTTACAGTCTAGTAGATTTAGTTTTCTATAGGAAATTACAACACATTTACACTGTAGTAGATTTAGTTGTCTGTAGGAAATGGCAACACATTTACAGTCTAGTAGATTTAGTTGTCGGTAGGAAATGAAAAGACATTTATAGTCTAGTAGATTTAGTTGTCAATTGGAAATTAAAACACATTTACAGTCTAGTAGATTTAGTTGTCATTAGGAAATGACAAGACATTTGCCGTCTAGTAGATTTAGTTTTCTATAGGACATGACAACACATTTACACTGTAGTAGATTTAGTTGTCTATAAGAAATGACAACACATTTAAAGTCTAGTAGATTTAGTGGTCTGTAGGAAATGGCAACACATTTACAGTCTAGTAGATTTAGTTGTCTATAGGAAATGACAACACATTTACAGTTTAGTAGATTTAGTTCTCAATAGGAAATGACAAGGCACTTAGAGTCTAGTAGATGTAGTTGTCTATAGGATTTGCCATCACATTTAAAGTCCAGTAGATTTAGTTGTCGATGGGATATAACAACACATTTCCAGTCTAGTAGATTTAGTTTTCTGTAGGAAAAGAAAATACATTTATAGTCTAGTAGATTTAGTTGTAAATATGAAATGACAAGACATTTACAGTCTAGTAGATTTAGTAGTCTATAGGAAATGCCAACACATTTACAGTCTAGTAGATGTAGTATTCTATAGGAAATGCTGACAAATGTACAGTTTAGTAGATTTAGTGGTCTATAGGAAATGCCAACACATTTACAGTCTAGTAGATATAGTTTTCTATAGGAAATGACAACACATTTACATTATAGTAGATTTAGTTGTCTATAGGAAATGACAACACGTTTACAGTCTAGTAGATTTAGTAGTCTATAGGAAATGCCAACACATTTACAGTCTAGTAGATTTAGTTGTCATTAGGAAATGACAAGACACTTAGATTCTAGTAAATGTAGTTGTCTATAGGAATTGCCATCACATTTACAGTCCAGTAGATTTAGTTGTCTATAGGAAATAACAACACTTTTCCAGTCTAGTAGATTTAGGTTTCTGTAGGAAATAAAAATACATTTATAGTCTAGTAGATTTAGTTGTCAATAGGAAATTACAACTCATTTACAGTCTAGTAGATTTAGTTGTCAATAGGAAATGACAACACATTTACACTGTAGTAGATTTAGTTGTCTATAAGAAATGACAACACATTTACAGTCTAGTAGATTTAGTAGTCTGTAGGAAATGGCAACACATTTACAGTCTAGTAGATTTAGTTGTCTATAGGAAATTCCAACACATTTACAGTCGAGTAGATTTAGTTGTCTGTATGAAATGCCAACACATTAACAGTCTAGTAGATTTAGTTGTCATTAGGAAATTACAACACATTTACATTGTAGTAGATTTAGTTGTCTATAGGAAATGACAAGACATTTACCGTCTAGTAGATTTAGTTGTCTATAGGAAATGACTTCACATTTTCAGTCGAGAAGATTTAGTTGTCTATTGGAAGTGCTGACAAATTTACAGTCTAGTAGATTTAGTGGTCTATAGGAAATGCCAACACATTTACAGTCTAGTAGATTTAGTAGTCTATAGGAAATGACAACACATTTACACTGTAGTAGATTTACTTGTAAATATGAAATGACAAGACATTTACAGTCTAGTAGATTTAGTTGTCTGTATGAAATGCCAACACATTAACAGTCTAGTAGATTTAGTTGTCATTAGGAAATGACAACACATTTACATTGTAGTAGATTTAGTTGTTATTAGGAAATGACAAGGCACTTAGAGTCTAGTAGATGTAGTTGTCTATAGGAATTGCCATCACATTTACAGTCCAGTAGATTTAGTTGTCGATGGGATATAACAACACATTTCCAGTCTAGTAGATTTAGTTGTCGATGGGATATAACAACACATTTCCAGTCTAATAGATTTAGTTTTCTGTAGGAAAAGAAAATACATTTATAGTCTAGTAGATTTAGTTGTAAATAGGAAATGACAAAACATTTACAGTCTAGTAGATTTAGTTGTCTATAGGAAATTCCAACACATTTACAGTCTAGTAGATTTAGTTTTCTATAGGAAATGACAACACATTTACAGTGCAGTAGATTTAGTTGTCTATAAGAAATGACAACACATTTACAGTCTAGTAGATTTAGTTGTCAATAGGAAATGACAAGACATTTACCGTCTAGTATAGGAAATGACTTCACATTTTCAGTCGAGAAGATTTAGTTGTCTTTTGGAAATTCTGACAAATTTACAGTCTAGTAGATTTAGTGGTCTATAGGAAATGCCAACACATTTACAGTCTAGTAGATTTAGTAGTCTATAGGAAATGCCAACACATTTACAGTCTCGTAGATTTAGTGCTCTATAGGAAATGACAAAACATTTACAGTCTAGTAGATTTAGTTAGTTGTCAATAGGAATTGCCTAAACATTTGCAGTCTAGTAGATTTAGTTGTCTATAGGAAATGACAACACATTTACAGTCCAGTAGATTTAGTTGTCTATAAGAAATAACAGCACATTTCCAGTCTAGTAGATTTAGTAGTCTATATGAAATGCCAACACATTTACAGTCTAGTAGATTTAGTTGTCTATAGGAAATGACAACACATTTACAGTCCAGTAGATTTAGTTGTCTATAAGAAATAACAACACATTTCCAGTCTAGTAGATTTAGTAGTCTATAGGAAATGCCAACACATTTACAGTCTAGTAGATTTAGTTTTCTATAGGAAATGACAACACATTTACAGTCTAGTAGATTTAGTTGTCTATAGGAAATAACAACACATTTACAGTCGAGTAGATTTAGTTGTCTGTAGGAAATGCCAACACATTTACAGTCTAGTAGATTTGGTTGTCATTAGGAAATGACAAGACACTTAGAGTCTCGTAGATGTAGTTGTCTATAGGAATTGCCATCACATTTACAGTCCAGTAGATTTAGTTGTCTACAGGAAATAACAACACATTTCCAGTCTAGTAGATTTAGTTGTCCGTAGGAAATGAAAATACATTTATAGTCTAGTAGAGTTAGTAGTCAATAGGAAATGGCAAGACATTTATCGTCTACTATATTTAGTTGTCTATAGGAAATGACAACACATTTTCGGTCGATAAGATTTAGTTGTCTATTGGAAATGCTGACAAATTTACAGTCTAGTAGATTTAGTAGTCTATAGGAAATGCCAACACATTTACAGTCTAGTAGATTTAGTTGAAAATATGAAATGATAAGACATTTACAGTCCAGTAGATTTAGTTGTCTATAGGAAATGCCAACACAGTTATAGTCTAGTAGATTTAGTTGTCAATAGGAAATGACAAGACATTTACCGTCTAGTAGATTTAGTTTTCTATAGGAAATGACAACACATTTACACTGTAGTAGATTTAGTTGTCTATAAGAAATGGCAACAAATTTACAGTCTAGTAGATTTAGTAGTCTGTAGGAAATGGCAACACATTTACAGTCTAGTAGATTTAGTTGTCTATAGGAAATTCCAACACATTTACAGTCAAGTAGATTTAGTTGTCTGTATGAAATGCCAACACATTAACAGTCTAGTAGATTTAGTTGTCATTAGGAAATGACAACACATTTACATTGTAGTAGATTTAGTTGTCTATAGGAAATGACAAGACATTTACCGTCTAGTAGATTTAGTTGTCTATGGGAAATGACTTCACATTTTCAGTCGAGAAGATTTAGTTGTCTATTGGAAGTGCTGACAAATTTACAGTCTAGTAGATTTAGTGGTCTATAGGAAATGCCAACACATTTACAGTCTAGTAGATTTAGTAGTCTATGGGAAATGACAACACATTTACACTGCAGTAGATTTAGTTTTAAATATGAAATGACAAGACATTTACAGTCTAGTAGATTTAGTTGTCTGTATGAAATGCCAACACATTAACAGTCTAGTAGATTTAGTTGTAATTAGGAAATGACAACACATTTACATTGTAGTAGATTTAGTTGTCATTAGGAAATGACAAGGCACTTAGAGTCTAGTAGATGTAGTTGTCTATAGGAAATTCCAACACATTTACAGTCTAGTAGATTTAGTTTTCTATAGGAAATGACAACACATTTACAGTGCAGTAGATTTAGTTGTCTATAAGAAATGACAACACATTTACAGTCTAGTAGATTTAGTTGTCAATACGAAATGACAAGACATTTACCGTCTAGTAGATTTAGTTGTCTATAGGAAATGACTTCACATTTTCAGTCGAGAAGATTTAGTTGTCTTTTGGAAATTCTGACAAATTTACAGTCTAGTAGATTTAGTGGTCTATAGGAAATGCCAACACATTTACAGTCACTAGATTTAGTTTTCTAAAGGAAAGGCCAACACATTTACAGTCTAGTAGATTTAGTTAGTTGTCAATAGGAATTGCCTAAACATTTGCAGTCTAGTAGATTTAGTTGTCTATAGGAAATGACAACACATTTACAGTCCAGTAGATTTAGTTGTCTATAAGAAATAACAGCACATTTCCAGTCTAGTAGATTTAGTAGTCTATAGGAAATGCCAACACATTTACAGTCTAGTAGATTTAGTTGTCTATAGGAAATGACAACACATTTACAGTCCAGTAGATTTAGTTGTCTATAAGAAATAACAACACATTTCCAGTCTAGTAGATTTAGTAGTCTATAGGAAATGCCAACACATTTACAGTCTAGTAGATTTAGTTTTCTATAGGAAATGACAACACATTTACAGTCTCGTAGATGTAGTTGTCTATAGGAATTGCCATCACATTTACAGTCCAGTAGATTTAGTTGTCTACAGGAAATAACAACACATTTCCAGTCTAGTAGATTTAGTTGTCTGTAGGAAATGAAAAGACATTTATAGTCTAGTAGAGTTAGTAGTCAATAGGAAATGGCAAGACATTCATCGTCTACTATATTTAGTTGTCTATAGGAAATGACAACACATTTTCAGTCGAGAAGATTTAGTTGTCGATTGGAAATGCTGACAAATTTACAGTCTAGTAGATTTAGTAGTCTATAGGAAATGCCAACACATTTACAGTCTAGTAGATTTAGTTTTCTATAGGAAATGACAAAACATTTACAGTCTAGTAGATTTAGTTGAAAATATGAAATGATAAGACATTTGCAGTCCAGTAGATTTAGTTGTCTATAGGAAATGCCAACACAGTTATAGTCTAGTAGATTTAGTTGTCTATAGGAAATGCTGACACGTTTACATTCTAGGTTTCTGATGTCAAAACTGACAAACCTCCATAATATTTGTGATATAAAAAAAAGTATGAATATTTTGTGTGTTTTTAATAAATTAACCTGATTGGTGTTTGTTACTGTGTTTTCTTTGAAGGTTGAAATCATTACTAGCAAATCTTAAGAAATCACTTTCAAGTTATTGCCATCCCAAGTTTATTTATTTACACAACAAAACTTTTTAACAAAACTTTTTTTTGAGGTCACTGTTTTTTCAGTGGGTTTTCATTGTGATTCCAGATTTCTAAGGGGCAGGCTTGCAGTTCCTATCGCTTCCACTGGATGCCAACAGTCTTTAGAAACGGGTTGAGGTTTCTCCTTTGAGAAATTAAGAAGTAACACTGTTCAGAATGAGGCTCGAGGGAAGTGTAAGAGCGACATGAACAGCACGCTCCACTTTCTTGTCCTCCTGCATGGAACACAGTTCATCCGGTCTTAAATCCAGTCTTAAATTTGATCGATTATTTACGTTAAAAAATACCCAAAGTTGTATCAGGAAAGTTGTTTGAAATGTTTGGACAAAGATTACAGGTAACTTTTGAGATGTTTTGTAGTCATGTTGCGCGTTTTGGAACCAGTGTTTTTCAGAATCAAACGCGCCAAATAAATTGACATTTTGGATATGTATCAACGGAATTAATTGAACAAAATTGAACAAAAGGACCATTTGTGATGTTTATGGGACATATTGGAGTGCCAAAAGAGGAAGATATTCAAAGGTAAGGCATGAAATATATCTTTATTTCTGTGTTTTGTGTCGCACCTGGCGGGTTGTTTGCGGAGGTGCTATACTCAGATAACATTATGCTTTTGCTGTAAAGCCTTTCTGAAATCTGACATGCTGGATTCACAACAAGTATATTGTATGTGTGATTTCATGAACATTTTATTTTTATAGTAATTTATTTGAATTTGGCGCCATTTATTTTCACTGGATGTTTGCCAGGTGAGACGCTACCGTCCCACATATCCCAGAGAATTTAATCCAGCCGCTTTGTCAGATTTCAAAAAGCTTTAATGGCGAAAGCATATCATGCGATTATCTGAGAACAGCGCCCCGCACACAAAAGCATAACATTCATTTTTCAACCAAGCAGAGTCATCGCTAAAGTCAGAAATAGCAATTAAATCACTTACCTTGTTAAATCACAAATGGTCCTTTTGTTCGAAAGTCCTTCTTTATATAATAAAAAGTCAGTTTGGGTTACGTTCTTGAATCAGTAATCCACCTGTTGAATCCCAAAAGTTACCAATAAATTTCTCCAATTAAGTCAAACGTTTATAATCAATCCTCAGGTACCCTATTTTACAATTTAAGACGCAGAATAGTATGTCCATTACCGGAGATAAACAACAAGTACACGCTCTCATCCACGCGCGTCATAACACTACAAGACAAAATGGGAGCCACCTCAAAAAACTACAAATTCTAGCTCATTTTTCTAAAAACAAGCCTGAAATTCTTTCCAAAGACTGGTGACATCTAGTGGAAGCCCCAGGAACTTCAATCTGGGAGGAATTCCATTTATTTTCCCACTGACAGCCGTTCTAATCAGGGGTGAGCTGGAAAAATAAAAATCTGGATGGATTGTTCCTCGGGTTTCCGTCTGCCATATCAGCTCTGTTATACAGAGCTGTTATTTTAACAGTTTTGGAAACTGTAGAGTGTTTACTATCCAATACTATACAATACTACCATTCATATGCATATCCTAGCTTCTGGGCCTAGTAACAGGCAGTTTACTTTGGGCAACTCATTCATCCAAACTTCCTAATTCTGTCCCCTAGATCAAAGAAGATAACAAAAACGTAATATTTAAGCTGATATATACTTGTATTTTCATGAAAGTTTATTATGACTATTTCTGTAGCTTGTATTTCGCGCTCTGCAATTTCACCGGATGTTGGCCAGATGGGAAGCTAGCATCCCACCTAGCACAGAGAGGTTAATTACTGACATTGCAGCCCAAGAATCAACAAGAAAAGTGATCAATTCACCATTCACGCAGGCCTCCATCATTGGCTCCCTCTTCACCGGTGAGTGCTGCTTAAAACAAAGTAGTCCTTTCTCATTTTGTACTTGCTTTTTCTCCCTTAACTGCAATTCCTTATTTCCCCCCTCTGTCTCTGTCACTTCCTCACGTCAATAGTCTTTTGTGTATTCTGGTTGGTAGTCAGGGTTATACAGTGGTCTGGGCCGGAGAGCCCATTTGCCATGGTGCATGTTGTCCTCTGCCTCGAGACACCCCACCCCCAGGTGCTCCTCTTCCTCTTTGGGTGGCCTCTGTGCCAGGTTGCTGACAATTTATAGCAAAATGTCTTTGTTTCCCACAGGTGAAGCAAATTATATCACCGGGTAGTTGTCCTCTGCCTCCTTATCTGGGTGCCCCAGATCCACCACCTCTTCTTCCCCCAGTGCCTTGGTAGAAAACTGAAGTTGAGCCACCTGCAGTTTCTCGCCTATCCCTTTTTTGGCCTTTCTCTTTTCTTCCACTTTCTCACCCTGCTGCCTTTCTTCGTGTTTGCAGTGCTAGGTAACCGTCTGCAGTGGCTCAGTCTCCCAGCCATTCAGGCATAAAAAGTCCCAGATCAATCAGTCAATCACAAATCAATATCACCAATCAATAATAAGCAACATCAAATGGATAGACACCTTTAACGCCCTTAACAATACCCTTTTTTGGGGTGTGACAAAAAAATATTTTTGGTATTTTACAACTTTATGAGAAGCACAGTAATACACAGAAAAACAGGTTATTACCTTCTACAACTTTATACACTGTTTTTTTGTCTCCCCCTCAGTCCCTCAGTTGGCGTCTAAAAACTCTACCAGCTACTTTAACACACTTCTATCAATGAGGTAAACTTAAGTAGACCAGCCTATATTCTCCTATATCCCCTTGTAGACCAGCCTATATCCCCCTATATCCCCTTGTAGACCAGCCTATATCCTCCAGTAGACTAGCCTATATCCCCCAGTAGACCAGCCTATATCCCCCAGTAGTAAATATAAATAATAAAAAAATAATAAAATAATAATTAATACAAATATAAAGATAAGATATGAGTATAATAATACAGCAAGAATCTTCTTCCAGCAGGTTCTTCTAGCTAATAGAGAGTTGCACCCTTCTCCAAAATCATGCCTCATTTATACCCTCCATCTTCCTTTCTGTTAACTCATTGTGGCTAACATCCTCGAAAGATGCGCTCAGTGGTTAACACCTAATGCGGCCATCACTCAAAAGGTGCTCTTTCAGCACCCACTAACCCCCATCTTTCCTCACATAGGCAGGACGTCTTGACAGGATGCCTCCTCCTGGCTGCTCTGACCGGGGGATTCCCAAAGCAAGCCAGCACCCTTAGTACACTCCATTATCAATATGGAGTACACTCCATTATCATTAACTTTTAAAACATTTATTTCTAAACATTAACATTCCCCACTCAATTATAATCCCACTCGAACCTTTTCTTCCCATAACTTCCTAAACATTCAACATTTTTAAACATTTTAACATTAGACCATTTCATCATTATAACATGTCATTACCAACATCCTACAGACCCTAAGGCCTTGTCCTTTAACCTCTTGTAACTAGGGGGCACTATTTTAATTTTTGGAAAAATAACGTTCCCAAAGTAAACGGGCTATTTTGTCAGGACAAGATGCTAGAATATGCATATAATTGACAGCTTAGGATAGAAAACACTCTAAAGTTTCCAAAACTGTAAAAATATTGTCTGTGAGTGTAACAGAACTTATACTGCAGGCGAAAGCCGGAGAAAAATCCAATCCGGAAGGGACTCTTATTTAGAAGCTCTGCGTTCTATTGAGCAGTGAATGAGGTATCAACCAGATTCCTTTTTCTATGGCTTCCCTAATTGTTTCAGGCTTTTATTTAGAAAAATGAGCCTGAACGTCAACATTGCATCAGTCGTCAGCTGAAGTCTCGCAGAGTGTTTTGTGCGTAAAGGACAAATGCGGCCATTGTTTCTCTCTTTCCTACTAAGAAGCCACCAGTCCCGGTTGATATATTATCGAATAGATATTTGAAAAACACCTTGAGGATTGATTATAACCAATGTTTTCTAATAATATTTATGTCCGTTGCATTATGCTAATTAGTGTCAATTGATGACAATGCTCCCGGACCCAGGATGGGTAGTACCAACAAGTTAAACCTAACCAACACAGTCTACAAGCATCGTACCTTAAAGCAACCAACATTAAAACATTCTGAACCATTTTACTGCATTACTTGAATCACCTTTTAATATCTCCCACTGTATGTTTCAACCTCAGGAGGCTGAAAAAAATTGTCTTGTCACCCGAAAACCCTCACTAACTTTTACAGGTGCACAATTGAGAGCATCCTGTCAGGCTGTATCACCGTCTGGTACAGCAACTGCACCGCCTGCAACCGCAGGGCTCTCCAGAGGGTGGTGCGGTCTGCACAACGCATCACCTGGGGCAACTTCCTGCCCTCCAGGACACCTACACCACCCGATGTCACAAGAAGGCAAAAAGGATCATCAAGGACAATAACCACCCGAGCCACTCCCTGTTCACCCTGCTATCATCAAGAAGGCGAGGTCAGTACAGGTGCATCAAAGCTGCGACAGAGAGAAAAACAGCTCCTGTGTCAGGGCCATCAGATTGTTAAACAGCCACCACTAGCACAGAGAGTCTGCTGCCTACCTCCAGACTTGATATCATTGGCCTCTTTAATAAATGGAACAGAAGTCACTTTAATAATGCCACTTTAAGAATGTTTACAAATCTCACATTACTCATCTCATATACTGTATCTTTCACTATCTATTTAAAATAATATATTACTATATATTCTTTACTATCTATTGCATCTTAGCCGCTCTGTCACTGCTCATCCATATATTGTATACTTACTTATATATTCTTATCCCATTCGTTTATAAGACTGTGTGTATTAGGTTTTGTGGTGGAATTTGTTAGATATTAGGTTTCGTTGTGGAAGTGTTAGATATTACCTGTTAGATACTGATGCACTGTCAGATCTAGAAGCATAAGCATTTCGCTACACTCACAATAACATCTGCTAACCATGTGTATGTGACCAATAACATCTGCTAACCATGTGTATGTAACCAATAACATCTGGTAACCATGTGTATGTGACCAATAACATCTGGTAACCATGTGTATGTAACCAATAACATCTGCTAACCATGTGTATGTGACCAATAACATCTGCTAACCATGTGTATGTGAGACCAATAACATCTGCTAACCATGTGTATGTGACCAATAACATCTGCTAACCATGTGTATGTAACCAATAACATCTGGTAACCATGTGTATGTGACCAATAACATCTGGTAACCATGTGTATGTGACCAATAACATTTTATTTTGATTTGGACTAAGACCTAACAGCCATCTCTTCCTCTTCCTGGACCAATACCTAATAGCCATATCTTCCTCTTCCTGGACCAATACCTAACAGCCATCTCTTCCTCTTCCTGGACCAAGACCTGACAGCCATCTGTTCCTCTTCCTGGACCAAGACCTAACAGCCATCTCTTCCTCTTCCTGGACCAAGACCTAACAGCCATCTCTTCCTCTTCCTGGGCGAAGACCTGATGTTTAATCAGATCTCAAACCTCTCGTCTGTCAGGAAAGCGGTTCTGTTCCTGATTCTGTTGTTGAAGAGTCTGTAGAGACAAAAAAAAAACATTATTATTTTAATGTTATTATTATCCTCTAATAGTTGCCCCCAGCAACATACACACCCATATGATCTCACACAGACATGCTCTGCTCACTGTCACACACACCCTTACCGTATGGTGTGTATTGAAGTGTTGGTAGAGACCAGTTGGAGTATTCTGTCAGTCAGAGCATCAGTGATGTCATTGTGGCTCAGGCTACAACACACAGAGAGAGAGAGAGAGAGAGAGAGAGAGAGAGAGCGGACATTTATCATGTAGTGATAGACACACACACAGAGAGAGAGAGAGAGAGAGAGAGAGAGAGAGAAGAGAGAAAGAGAGAAAGAGGGACAGAGCAAGAGAGCGAGAGAGAGACACACAGAGAGAGGGAGAGCCAGGGAGAGAGAGATCGGACATTTATCATGTAGTGATAGACACACAGTCTTGTACAAATAACCTTGTGGGTACATACAATTCAGACCCTAACCCGTACCTTAATTAAAAACCTAAACCTAACCCTAGATCCTAAACCTAACCATAGATCCAAATCCTCTACCTAATTTTAACCCTAATACTAATTCTAACCTTAATCCTAAACCCCCTAGAAATAGCATTTGACCTTGTGGGGACCAACAAAATGTCCCCAGTTGGTCCCCAAAAGTATAGTTAAACACGTACACACACACACACACACACACACACACACACACACACACACACACACACACACACACACACAGTGAAAGCCACTCACTCGAGGACTTGTACTTTATGCAGGTGTGTGATCAGGGGCTGTAGCTGGTCGTCTGTGAGTTGACAGTGGCTGAGGTCCAGTTTTGACAGACCCTCTGAGTGTTCCAGAACCAGGGCCAGAGATCCACAGGCCTTCAGGTCCAGCCTGGTCTCACTGAGGTCCAGCTCCCCATCCAGGGCTCTGCATAGGGACTCTGCGTGCCTCAGCAGGCCCTCTTCAATCCCCTCACACACAAGGTCCAGCAGCTGAAGTAGCAGAGCTTTGCTGGGACTGAGAGGACAAGAAGGAGAGTCAACATTATGACACAGTAGGTTTAACTCCTACTGATAAATTAGTTGGTCAAATGTTTGCCTTTGTGTGTCTAACCTCAGCTTGACAATATGCAGGATGGGAAGCAGCTCCCTCAGTGCTCTGTCCTCCACCTCACAGTCTCTTAGGATGAGCTGGACCTGGTTCTGAACCAGCGGGGTGCCGTGTTGGTTCTGCTTCAGAACAGAGTTGATGGCCTTGCAATGGTCAGTGGTCAGACACAGAGCCTTCTCCTGGTCCTGAACTGACATGTCCACAGAGGCGGAGCAGGAGAAGTCCAGCCTGAAGTGCAGAGACCTGAGCAGCCATACTGCTGTTGGTAGTGATGATGGTCCCCCCTGCTGGAACTGAGAGGCAGCACAGCACTGGAGGAAACTCAGCAGTAACCTCCTGTCAACACTACAGAGAGAGAGAGAGAGACTTATTTACACAACACCACACATTAAAGCACTGATAAAGACAATACAACTCTGTTAGTCGGGTCAACTCCCAGGCGAATGCCTTCAATTCCACCCCTAGCTGAGGTAAACCTCTATACGGAAGTTTGGAGAGCTGGCGTGCCCAAAGTAAGATTCCTGTTTCTCAGACTCAGAAGCTAGGATATGCATACAATTGGTGGATTTGGATAAAAAAACACTCTACAGTTTCCAAAACTGTTAAAATAATGTCTGTCAGAACTGATATGGCAGGCGAAAATCTGAAGAAAATCCGACCAGAAAAAATTAACATTAAATTACAGGCTTTTATTTTGTAAAGCTTTAGAAATCTCCTATGTCCGTCCACCAATTGATATAGCTTTCACTAATTGTCAACTGTCATTATTCAAGGTTTTGAGGCAATTATTTTGAAAAATGAATAGGAATTTTGACTTACAGTGTGATGACTGTAAGGGTCACATCAGTGGTTTTGTGCGCAATGGAGGAGACGCGCTAATTTGGCGTTCATATTGAACACAGTCCTTTTGTCACGACTTCCACCGAAGAACCTCTCCTTGTTCGGGACGGCGCCCGAAGTCACCGGCTTACTAGCCATCTCTGCTCCATTTTTCTATTATCCATTTGTTTTGTCTTTTTCCCTGCACACCTGGTTTACATTCCCAATCACACTGATCCAACATCTTGGTGCCATATCCGCTGCGCCTCGACCAACGCAACCGGCGTTACCTCCTGGATCCAGTTCCAGTGGCATGCATCTCTCCCTTCCCAGGGAGTATGATGGGACGGCAGACCGGTGCCAGGGGTTCATATTACAACTGGACCTGTACCTGGCCACCATTCACCCAGCTCCCTCGGGAAGTACTCGTCTCATGTCTCTCGGGGAGAGCTCTGGAGTGTGGGGAGTCGCGGCGTTGGACCACTTCGAAGAGCGGCTTCGACCTGAGACGGAGCCCTGGAATTCCAGACCTTAGCTGCCGGAGCAGGATGGAACGACAGGGCCCTTATCGACCATTACCGATGCAGCCTGCGCGAGGACGTCAGACGAGAGTTGGCCTGCAGGGATGCCACCATCACCTTTGACCAACTGGTGACCAACTGGTGGATCTGTCCATCCGGTTGGATAACCTGCTGGACACCCACGGACGTCCAGAGAGGGCTCTGTTGGTTCCATCTTTCCAACACCACCGCTTCGGTGGAACTGGGAGGGGCTGCGCGTAGGGAGGCTGGAGGAGCTGGAGGAGGGGCCTTCACGTGCACCATCTGTGGCCGCAGAGGTGCCGGGTTGGTCCCTTTGGGAGTCGAGGCAGCAGGCAGGGCACTTTGGCGTCACCCCAGGTGAGTCTGCACCACTCTCATCCAGAGTCCTCTGTTAACCAACTGTTTGTACCTGTTTGATTTCCTGATGTTTTTTGCCGCATTAGGCGCTCGTCAATTCAGGCACGGCTGGGAATTTTATCAGCACTCGCCCTTATTATTGTTATTCCTGTGGTTAGACCTGTCCCAGTACACGCTCTGGATAGTCGATCATTGGAGTCCGGGCAGATCAGGGAAGCTACTAGCTACTATCTCCCTGGCCTAGGTGACGCAGGGAAGGCACGAGGAGAGAATCAGTCTCTTTCTCATTGACTCTCCTGTGTTTCCTGTGGTACTGGGCAATCCCTGGATAGCTCGTCATGACCCCATCATTTCATGGCAACAGAGGGCTTCACAGGGTGGTCGCGAGAGTGATCGGGGAGGTGTGTAGTGGTTTCCGTTGGTGCTACCACAGTGGAAAGTCCAGATCAGATCTCCACTGTGCGCATTCCCCCCGAATATGCCGATTTGGCTCTCGCATTCTGTAAAGAGATGGCGACTCAATTACCACTCCATCGACGGGGCGATTGTGCGATAGATCTCCTGGTAGACGCTGCTCTTCCCAGGAGTCCCATGTATCCTATGTCGCAAGCGGAGAGAACAAGTATTTGATACACTGACGATTTTGCAGGTTTTCCTACTTACAAAGCGTGTGATTTTTAAGTAATTAATTTTCATTTTATTGCATGACATAAGTATTTGATACATCAGAAAAGCAGAACTTAATATTTGGTACAGAAACCTTTGTTTGCAATTACAGATATCATATGTTTCCTGTAGTTCTTGACCAGGTTTGCACACATTATACCAGGGATTTTGGCCCACTCCTCCATACAGACCTTCCCCAGATCCTTCAGGTTTCGGGGCTGTCGCTGGGCAATATGGACTTTCAGCTCCCTCCAAAGATTTTCTATTGGGTTCAGGTCTGGCGACTGGCTAGGCCACTCCAGGAACTTGAAATGCTTCTTACGGAGCCACTCCTTAGTTGCCCTGGCTGTGTGTTTCAGGTCGTTGTCATGCTGGAAGACCCAGCCACGACCCATCTTCAATGCTCTTACTGAGGGAAGGAGGTTGCTGGCCAAGATCTCGCAATACATGGCCCCATCCATCCTCCCCACAATACGGTGCAGTCGTCCTGTCCCCTTTGCAGAAAAGCATCCCCAAAGAATGATGTTTCCACCTCCATGCTTCACGGTTGAGATGGTGTTCTTGGGATTCTACTCATCCTTCTTCTTCCTCCACACACGGCGAGTGGAGTTTAGACCAAAAAGCTCTATTCTTGTCTCATCAGACCACATGACCTTCTCCCATTCCTCCTCTGGATCATCCAGATGGTCATTGGCAAACTTCAGACGGGCCTGGACATGCACTGGCTTGAGCAAGGTGACCTTGCGTGCGCTGCAGGATTTCAACCGATGACGGCGTAGTGTGTTACTAATGGTTTTCTTTGAGAACGTGGTCCCAGCTCTCTTCAGGTCATTGACCAGGTCCTGCCGTGTAGTTCTGGGCTGATCCCTCACCCTCATCCCTCACTCATTATCATTGATACCCCACGAGGTGAGATCTTGCATGGAGCCCAAGACCGAGGGTGATTGACCGTCATCTTGAACTTCTTCAATTTTCTAATAATTGCGCCAACAGTTGTTGCCTTCTCACCAAGCTGCTTGCCTACTGTCCTGTAGCCCATCCCAGCCTTGTGCAGGTCTATAATTTTATCCCTGATGTCCTTACACAGCTCTCTGGTCTTGGCCATTGAGGAGAAGTTGGAGTCTGTTTGATTGAGTGTGTGGACAGGTGTCTTTTATGCAGGTAACGAGTTCAAACAGGTTCAGTTAATACAGGTAATGAGTGGAGAACAGGAGGGTTTCTTAAAGATAAACTAACAGGTCTGTGAGAGCTGGAATTCTTACTAGTTGGTGATCAAATACTTATGAATACTTATCAATACTTATGTCATGCAATAAAATGCAAATTCATTATTTAAAAATCATACAATGTGATTTTCTGGATTTTTGTTTTAGATTCCGTCTCTCACAGTTGAAGTGTACTTATGATAAAGATTACAGACCTCTACATGCTTTGTAAGTAGGAAAATCTATAAAATCGGCAGTGTATCAACTACTTGTTCTCTCCACTGTACATATTCTTTCGAGATTAGAAAGTTTGTCAGATCTGTTACAACCTGTAATTGTAAAAATATGTATGTATCTGAATCCCTGCGTCTGGTATATTTGGTCCCCCACTTCACCCTTCTCCTCCAGTTTATGGATGGAGGTCTGCGTCCGTGCATTGATTATCGAGGTCTCAAAATCACTGTGAGATACAGTTACAGTTACCATGGCGATTGAGTCAATGCACGGGGCGCACTTTTTCACTAAACTGGATCTCAGGAGCGTGTACAACCTGGTGCGTATCCAGGAGGGAGACGAGTGGAAGACGGCATTTAGTACCACCTCAGGGCATTATGGGTACCTCGTCATGCCGTATGGGTTGATGACTGCTCCATCAGTCTTCAAATCCTTTGTAGACGAGACAGGGACCTGCACGGGCAGGGTGTAGTGGTGTATATCAATGACATTCTAATATACTCCGCTACACGTGCCGAGCATGTGTCCTTGGTGTGCAGGGTACTTGGACGACCATTGGAGCATGACCTGTCTGTCAAGGCTGAGAAATGCCTGTTCTTTCAGCAAGCAGTCTACTTCCTAAGGGACCGCATTTCAACCGTGCGTAATTAGCCGACTCCCAACACGGTAAAGGAGGTGCATCGATGTTTAGTGTTTGCCAATTACTACTGGAGATTTATCCAGGATTTTGGCCAGGTGGCTGCTCCCATTACCTCACTACCGAAGGGGGGTCATGTACGGCTGCAGTGTTCGGTTGAGGCGGACAGAGCTTTTGGGCAACTACGGGCTCTGTTTACCTCGGCTTCCATGCTGGCCCATCCGGATCCCTCTTTGGAGTTCATAGTGGAGATCAACGCGTCTGAGCCTGGGATAGGAGGAGTGCTCTCTCAGCAGTCGGGCATGCCATCGAAGCTCTGCCCCTGTGCTTTCTTCTCGAAGAAGCTCAGCCCGGCGGAGCGAAACTATGATGTGGGGGACCCGGAGTTGTGTGCTGTAGTTAAAGCTTTGAAGGCATGGAGACATTGGCTTGAGGGGGCTAAACACCCTTTCCTCATCTGGACTGACCACCGCAACCTGGAGTACATCCGGGCAGCGAGGAGACTGAATCCTCATCAGGCAAGGTGGGCCATGTTCTTTACCCTGTCCTACAGACCAGGTTCCCAGAATGTTAAGGCAGACGCACTGTCCCGACTGTATGACGCAGAGGAGCGGTCCATAAATCAGACTCCCATACTCCAGGCTTCCTGCTTGGTTGTGCCGGTCATCTGGGAGCTGGACGTGGACATTGAGCAGGCATTGCGTACAGAGCCCGCTCCCCCCCAGTGTCCCGTCGGGCGTCTGTACGTTCCGTCTGCTGTCCGGGACCAGTTGATCTGGGCCCACAAGTCACCCATCTCTGGTCATCCGGGGATCGGTCGGATGGTGCGCTGTCTAACTGGGAAGTACTGGTGGCCCACCTTGGCAAAGGATGTGAGGGTTTTTGTTTCCTGCTGCTTGGCAGTGTAAGGCTCCTACACTTCGCCCAGTGTAAGGCTCCTAGACACCTGCCCAGAGGTAAGCTACATCCCTTACCCATTCCACAACAGCCTTGGTCACATCTGTGGATTTTTTGACGGATCTTCCTCCCTCACAGGGAACCACCATGATCCTGGTCGTTGTGGATCGTTTCTCTAAGTCCTGTCATCTCCTCCCTCTGCCCGGGATACCTACGGCTCTACAGACTGTGGAGGCCCTGTTTACAAACGTCTTCCGGCACTACGGGTGCCTGAGGATATAACGTCTGATCGAGGTCCCCAGTTCACTTCGAGAGTCTGGAGGGCGTTCATGGAACGTCTGGGGGTCTCGATTAGTCTCACCTCAGGTTTTCACCCTGAGAGTAATGGGCAGGTGGAAAGAGTGAACCAGGATGTGGGCAGGTTCATGCGGTCCTATTGCCAGGACCGGTCAGGGGGAGTGGGTGGCGTTTGTGCCCTGGGCAGAGATGGCGCAGAACTCGCTCCGCCACTCCTCCACTAACCTCTCCCCCTTTCAATGTGTATTGGGGTACCAGCCGGTTCTGGCACCGTGGCATCAGAGTCAGACCGAGGCTCCCGAGGTGGACGATTGGTTCAGACGAGCAGAGGAGACAGGGGAAGCCGCCCATGGTCACGTCACCGCAGTGAGGCCCCGGTGGTCACACCGTGGGACCGGGTCTGGCTCTTGACCCGAAATCTGCCCCTCCGCCTGCCCTGCCGGAAGCTGGGTCCGCGGTTTGTGGGGCCATTTAAAGTCCTTAGGAGTGTGAACGTGGTTTGTTATAGGTTACATCTTCCCCCCGATTACTGTATTAACCCCTCGTTCCATGTGTCTCTCCTCAGGCCGGTGGTGGCTGGCCCGCTCCAGGAGTTTGAGGTGTGGGAGGTTCCTCCACCCCATCTGGACATCCATGGGGCTCCGGCGTACTCTGTCCGTTCTATCCTGGATTCGAGGCGTCGGGTGAGGGCCTTTAGTACCTCGTGGAGTGGGAGGGGTCCAGAGGAGAGGTGCTGGGTGCTGGTGGCAGATGTGTTGGACCCTGAACTTCTACGGGAGATCCATCGCCTCGCCCTCCGGGTTATCCCCGAGGCCGGTGTGAGCGTGCCGCTGGAGTCACGCGTCAAGGGCCACCAAAGTCAACTCCTCTCCTTGTTCAGGCAGCGTTCGGCGTCAACGTCATCGGCTTTCGCCGCTCCATTTTTTTATTATCCATTTGTTTTGTCTTTTTCCCTGCACACCTGGTTTACATTCCCAATCACACTGTATTTATTCCTCTGTTTTATGTCATTGTGTGTGATTGCTTTATGTAGTGCTTGTTGCACGTTCATTCTGGTGCACGTCAGGTTTTTGTGCCCATATTTTGATTTATATTAAACTGCTAATTGCTGCTAACTGACTTCACTGCCACCAGTTAGAGCATCCGCTACACCTTTCCGTATGAAATATGATAATTTATTTACATTTTAGACAACCTGAGGGTGATATAGACACGTTGTTTGACTTGTTTCAACGAAGTTTGCTGGTAGCTTTTAGAACTTCTTTGTCTGCATTTTTCAACGAGAGAAACCGGTTGATTACTGAGTTAAGCGCGCCAGCTAAACAGACTTCTTTTGGATATAAAGAAGGACTTTATCGAACAAAAGGACCATTTGTGATGTTTCTGGGAATCGTATGATTGCAACCAGCTGAAGATCTTCAAAGGTAAGTGATACATTTTATCGCTATTTCTGACTTTCGTGATGGCTCTGCTTGGATTGAAAATGAATGTATTGCTTTTGTGTGTCGTCAGAATCTTCGCTGTAAAGCCTATTTGAAATCTGACACAGCGGCTGGATTAACAAGAAGTGTATATTTTAAATGATGTAAGACACATGTCATGAAGGTTTAATATTATGAAGTTAGGGTTTTTTGAATTTCGCACTCCGCAATTTACAGGATGTTGTCAAATCGAGATCGGGAAATCGGGATTCTAGCCGTAGGGGATTGCAGGGGATCCCTAAGAGGTTTTAAGGTTAGTACATTACACTAAGGTTAGGTTTAGAGGTGAAATTAGAGGTTAAATCAATCAGGAAGTGGAAAGCCTCATAGTTATATCCATTCTAGCAGGGTCAAAGAGTGCCAACTAAACCTGAGTTGAGAGACTCTGTCCAGAAGAGGCAGGATGCTCTCTATCTCCCCCGGTGGTATGGAGGTCCACAGCAGGTTGACTTTGACTTGGTGGCTGTGCTGCAGGGTAAAACACAGAGCGGTACAGTCCACTCTGTCCAGCTCTCTGCTGTTCAGGTTGATCCAATGGTCTGAAGAACTCAACAAACTGGACACACATTCACTGGCTCTGTCATAGATCTGTCTGATGGTGGACTTTACAAAGCTGGAACTGGACCTGAACAAACATGGAGAAAGGATTGTTGTGGTTATGTCAAGGCTTTATAAAGGATAACTCACATAATAACAACTGGCTGGATAGAACATTAATAATTAAAGACTATAAATAATGAAAAAAGGTCTCCCACCTCTTGAATAAAACCCTAATGATATTACAGAGGAAAACTCAGAACAACATGTCACTGGATAGAAATAGTTATTTTATTATTTCTAGAAAGTCTGAACAGAGAAAGAAGTTCAACCACCTCTTGAGAGTAACCCTTCCCAGAAAGGGGAGAAGATCTGAGATGTTCTTCTCTAGAAGCCTGTTCTTCCTGAGGTCCACAGTGATGTTGTGGGTTGAATGCTGCAGCAGAGAGAGAAGCACTTCCCAGTCCATCCTGCAGGAGGTCAGGTCTCCACCAACCTTCTCTAGGAACCACTGAGTCAACTCCTTGTCCTGAGCTTCATAGACAACTACAGTCAGCTGCTGCAAAGTTTCTGAGTTTAGTCTAGGAGGTTGGAACATACAGGCTGTCAGAAATATGAAGAAAAACACATGAATGAAGTTACTATTTCTACTTTAAAAAAAATATCAACTTCAGACTGACCTAAGAGAGAGAGGTCCCTGGTGACACAGCAGTGCAATGAGAGAGTGACCCTGGATCCAGAGGTCAGTCAGGTCCAGACACTGAACCCTCCAGAGTCTCAGAAGGGACACCACATTACTCAGAGCCCTGGATAACACTCTCTCTGGTGTCTGGCTGCTCTTTAGGACCAAGGAGAGTTCTGGGACAGTCAGTGGAGTAGCACCTCTCTCTATCCTCATAACCAGTCTGGACAGTTTCACTGCCACACCCACATTCAGCCTGGAATGAAAAGACAAAACGCAAGTCACTTGAAACAGACAAACCAGACATTTAGGAAAAAGTGTGATCCAAAAGTTTTGGGACAGTGACACATTAGTTGTTGTTTTGACTCTGTACTTTGAATGAGGTTAAAGTGAAACGTGAATAATGATGAGTGAGAAAGTTTTTAAAAAGTTAGAGGCACCAATATCATAGCATGCTAACCTCTCACCATTACAATAACATGGAGGGGTTAGTATTTTATATCATACCCCCAAGACATGCTAACCTCTCACCATTACAATAACAGGGAGGTGTTAGCATTTTATATCATACCCCCCAAGACATGCTAACCTCTCACCATTACAATAACAGGGAGAGTTTAGCATTTAATATACCATTTAATATACCAAGACATGCTAACCAATCACCATAGCATTTGCATTTCTTTGGAGGTTATGATATTTATGTCTCTGTAATTTTCTCACTCATCATTATTCAGGACTATCTGTAACCATGGTAGCATCTACATTAATGTAGAAGTGTTCAGAAACATAATCTATTCTTATTTACAATAGAAGTGACTCCAAAATGAGACAATACATTATTTACCATTCATTTCTGTTGGGCACAAAATAAACTGAAACCAAAACAAACAGCAAATGTATCCAACCGGTTTGTAGATTCAAAGATCAAATACTAAATGTTTGATTACTTTAATACACATAGCCAAATACTTTTGATTCACTAAAACGGGTGGACTAAACAGTTCACCTGACACACCCATCTGTTTCGCCTCCCAGGAAAGTTCCAGACGGTTCCGTTACCGAGTTCCTACCGAAAGTATCCAAGAGTCTGCCGATTCATCTCTTCTTCCCGAGCTGATGCAACTAGGCAGGGCCAGCCGAACGGCGATACATACATACGAAGAGTCAGAGAACTTACTCACAACCCTTTTCATGCTGTGGGGGAACCAGTCGAAATCTCTCCAGATACTCATCGACTCTGGGGCCGATGAGAGTTTTATGGACGCTACCCTGGTGTCTGAGCTGAACATCCCCACTCAACCCCTCTCCATTCCCATGGATGTTAGAGCCCTTGGTGGGCACTCTATAGGCCGGGTCACTCATAATACTCATCAACCTACGGGAACCACAACGATACAATCCAATTCCTGCTAATTAAGTCTCCTCAGGTTCCCGTGGTAATATATTGGCTCCATCGACACAATCAAATAAAATTTCAAAAATCAAATGTATTTATAAAGCCCTTCTTACATCAGCTGATATCTCAAAGTGCTGTACAGAAACCCAGCCTAAAACCCCAAACAGCAAGCAATGCAGGTGTAGAAGCACGGTGGCTAGGAAAAACTCCCTAGAAAGGCCAAACCCTAGGAAGAAACCTAGAGAGGAACCAGCCTATGAGGGTTGGCCAGTCCTCTTCTGGCTGTGTCGGGTGGAGATTATAACAGAACATGGCAAGATGTTCAAATGTTCATAAATGACCAGCATGGTCAAATAATAATAATAATCACAGTAGTTGTTGAGGGTGCAGCCAGTCAGCACTTCAGGAGTAACTGTCAGTTGGCTTTTAATAGGCGATCATTACGAGTATCTCTACCGCTCCTGCTGTCTCTAGAGAGTTGAAAACAGCAGGTCTGGGACAGGTAGCATGTCCTGTAAACAGGTCAGGGTTCCATAGCCACAGACAGTTTAAACTGGAGCAGCAGCACGGCCAGGTAAGGAGTCATCATGCCAGGTAGTCCTGAGGCATGGTCTTAGGGCTCAGGTCCTCCAAGAGAGAAAGAAAAAAAGAGAGAGAAAGAGAGACAGAATTAGAGAGAGCATACTTAAATTCACACAGGACACTGGATAAGACAGGAGAAGTACTCCAGATATAACAAACTGACCCTAGCCCCCCGACACAAACTACTGCAGCATAAATATTGGAGGTTGAGACAGGAGGGGTCAGGAGACACTGTGGCCCCATCCGATGATACCTCCGGACAGGGCCAAACAGGAAGAATATAACCCCACCCAGTTTTCCAAAGCACAGCACTAGAGGGATATCTTCAACCACCAACTTACCATCCTGAGGCAAGGCCGAGAATAGCCCACAAAGATCTCAGCCACGGCACAACCCAAGGGGAGGGACGCCAACCCAGACAGGAAGATCACGTCATTGACTCAACCCACTCAAGTGACGCACCCCTCCTAGGGACGGCATGAAAGAGCACCAGTAAGCCAGTGACTCAGCCCCTGTAATAGGGTTAGAGGCAGAGAATCCCAGTGGAGAGAGGGTATCCGGCCAGGCAGAGTCGGCAAGTTGCTCCAGAGCCTTTCCGTTCACCTTCACACTCCTGGGCCAGACTACACTCAATCATATGACTCACTGAAGAGATGAGTCTTCAGTAAAGACAAAGGTTGAGACCGAGTTTGCGTCTCTCACATGGGTAGGCAGACCATTCCATAAAAATGGAGCTCTATAGGAGAAAGCCCTGCCTCCAGCTGTTTGCTTAGAAATTATAGGGACAATTTGGAGGCCTGCGTCTTGTGACCGTAGTGTACGTGTAGGTATGTACGGCAGGACCAAATTGGAAAGATAGGTAGGAGCAAGCCCATGTAATGCTTTATAGGTTAGCAGTAAAACCTTGAAATCAGCCTTTGCCTTAACAGGAAGCCAGTGTAGGGAGGCTAGCACTGGAGAAATATGATCAAATATTTTGGTTCTAGTCAGGATTCTAGCAGCCGTATTTAGCACTAACTGAAGTTTATTTAGTGCTTTATCCGGGTAGCCGAAAAGTAGAGCATTGCAGTAGTCTAACCTAGAAGTAACAAAAGCATGGATGAATTTTTCTGCATCATTTTTGGACAGAAAGTTTCTGATTTTTGCAATGTTACATAGATGGAAAAAAGCTGTCCTTGAAACAGTCTTGATATGTTCGTCAAAAGAGAGATCAGGGTCCAGAGTAACGCCGAGGTCCTTCACAGTTTTATTTGAGACGACTGCACAACCATCAAGTTTAATTGTCAGATTCAACAGAAGTTCTCTTTGTTTCTTGGGAACTAGAACAAGCATCTCTGTTTTGTCCAAGTTTAAAAGTAGAACGTTTGCAGCCATCCACTTCCTTATGTCTGAAACATAGACTTCTAGCGAGGGCAATTTTGGGGCTTCACCATGTTTCATTGAAATGTACAGCTGTGTGTCATCCGCATAGCAGTGAAAGTTAACATTATGTTTTCGAATGACATCCCCAAGAGTTAAAATATATAGTGAAAACAATAGTGGTCCTAAAACGGAACCTTGATGAACCCCCGAAATGTACAGTTGATTTGTCAGAGGACAAACCATTCACAGAGACAAACTGATATCTTTCCGACAGATAAGATCTAAACCAGGCCAGAACTTGTCCGTGTAGACCAATCTGCGTTTCCAATCTCTCCAAAAGAATGTGGTGATCGATGGTATCAAAAGCAGCACTAAGGTCTAGGAGCACGACGACAGATACAGAGCAGATGCAGAGCCTCGGTCTGATGCCATTAAAAGGTAATTTGCCACCTCCAGTGCAGTCTCAGTGCTATGATGGGGTCTAAAACCAGACTGAAGCATTTCATATACATTGTTTGTCTTCAGGAAGGCAGTGAGTTGCTGCGCAACAGCCTTTTCTAACATTAATGAGAGGAATGGAAGATTCGATATAGGCCGATAGTTTTTTATATTTTCTGGGTCAAGGTTTTTTTTTTTTTCAAGAGAGGCTCTATTACTGCCACTTTTAGTGAGTTTGGTACACATCCGGTGGATAGAGAGCCGTTTATTATGTTCAACATAGGAGGGCCAAGCACAGGAAGCAGCTCTTTCAATAGTTTAGTTGGAATAGGGTCCAGTATGCAGCTTGAAGGTTTAGAGGCCATGATAATTTTCATCATTGTGTCAAGAGATATAGTACTAAAACACTTAAGTGTCTCTCTTGATCCTAGGTCCTGGCAGAGTTGTGCAGACTCAGGACAACTGAGCTTTGGAGGAATACGTAGAGTTAAAGAGGAGTCCGTAATTTGCTTTCTATTAATCATGATCTTTTCCTCAAAGAAGTTCATGAATTTATCACTGCTGAAGTGAAAGCCATCCTCACTCTCTTGGAGAACGCTGCTTTGTGACGGTAGCAAAAATACATTGAGCAACAGTGAGGGCTCTTCGATACTGCACGATGCTGTCTTTCCAAGCTAGTCGGAAGACTTCCAGTTTGATGTGGCGCCATTTCTGTTCAAATTTTCTGGAAGCTTGCTTCAGAGCTCGGGTATTTTCTGTATACCAGGGAGCTAGTTTATTATGACAAATGTTTTTAGGAGTGCAACTGCATCTAGGGTATTGCGCAAGGTTAAATTGAGTTCCTCAGTTAGGTGGTTAACTGATTTTTGTCCTCTGACGTCCTTGGGTAGGCAGAGGGAGTCTGGAAGGGCATCAAGCAATCTTTGTGTTGTCTGAGAGTTTATGACACGACTTTTGATGCTCCTTGGTTGGGGTCTGAGCAGATTATTTGTTGCTATTGCAAACATAATAAAATGGTAGTCCGATAGTCCAGGATTATGAGGAAAAACATTAAGATCCACAGCATTTATTCCATGGGACAAAACTAGGTCCAGAGTATGACTGTGACAATGAGTAGGTCCAGAGACATGTTGGACAAAACCCACTGAGTCGATGATGGAAAGCCTTTTGGAGTGGGTCTGTGGACTTTTCCATGTGAATATTAAAATCACCAACAATTAGAATATTTTCTGCTATGACTACAAGGTCCGATAGGAATTCATGGAACTCAGTGAGGAACGCTGTATATGGCCCAGGAGGCCTGTAAACAGAGGCTACAAAAAGTGATTGCGTAGATTTCATGACTAGTAGCTCAAAAGACGAAAACGTCATTGTTTTTGTTGTAAATTGAAATTTGCTATCGTAAATGTTAGCAACACCTCCGACATTGCGGGATGCACGGGGGATATGATAACTAGTGTAACCAGGAGGTGAGGCCTCATTTAACACAGTAAATTCATCAGGCTTAAGCCATGTTTCAGTCAGGCCAATCACATCAAGATTATGATCACAATCTCTTTCAATAATGGCAGGAATGGAGGAATGGAGGAGGTGTTTATCCTAGTGAGATTGCTAAGGCGAACAGCGCCATGTTTAGTTTTGCCCAACCAAGTCGAGGCACAGACACGGTCTCAATGGGGATAGCTGAGCTGACTACACTGACTGTGCTAGTGGCAGACTCCACTAAGCTGGCTGGCTGGCTAACAGCCTGCTGCCTGGCCTGCCCCCTATTTCATTGTGGAGCTAGAGGAGTTAGAGCCCTGTCTATATTCGTAGAAAAGGGCACCCCTCCTAGGATGGAGTCCGTCACTCCTCAGCAGGTCAGGCTTGGTCCTGTTTGTGGGTGAGTCCCAGAAAGAGGGCCAATTATCTACAAATTCTATATTTTGTGAGGGGCAGAAAACAGTTTTCAACCAGCAATTGAGTTGTGAGACTGCTGTAAAGCTCATCACTCCCCCTAACTGGGAAGGGGCCAGAGACAATTACTCGATGCCGACACATTTTTCTAGCTGATTTACACGCTGAAGCTATGTTGTGCTTGGTGACCTCTGACTGTTTCATTCTAACATCGTTGGTGACGGCGTGGATAACAATATCTCTATACTCTCTACACTCGCCAGTTTTAGCTTTAGCCAGCACCATCTTCAGATTAGCCTTAATGTCGGTAGCCCTGCCCCCTGGTAAACAGTGTATGATCGCTGGATGATTTGTTTTAAGTCTAATACTGCGGGTAATGGAGTCGTCAATGACTAGGGTTTTCAATTTGTCAGAGCTAATGGTGGGAAGCTTCGGCGTCTCAGACCCCGTAACGAGAGGAGTAGAGACAAGAGAAGGCTCGGCCTCAGACTACGACTCGCTGCTTAAATGGGGAAAACCGGTTGAAAGTTTGTCGGCTGAATGAACGACACCTGTTGAGCATTCCTACAGCATATCCCTCTAGAAGACATGAGAAAGTTGTCCGGCTGCGGGGACCGTGCAGGGGGATTTATTCTGACATTAATATCTGTACTTACTGGTGGCACAGACGCTGTTTCATCCTTTCCTACACTGAAATTACCCTTGCCTAACGATTGCGTCTGATTCCATCCTCGCCGTAAGGTGATCGTTCTCCTGTATATTATGAGTACAGTGACTGCAATTAGAAGGCATCATGTTAATGTTACTACTTAGCTTCGGCTGTTGGAGGTCCTTACGAACCATGTCCAGATAAAGCGTCCGGAGTGAAAAAGTTGAATGAAAAAAAGTTGAATGAGGGAAAAACAAAAAATAAACGGTAATTAAAAAGTAAAAACCGTAAAGTTGTCAGGTAGCAAAGTAAGGTTGGCAACAAAACGCACAGCAACACAATCCCCTCATTGACTGGTTTGCTGGTGCCAGCATGAGCTGGAGCCCATTCTGCTCATTGCCTGAAGTCAGCGCTCCCTTCACCGGGATGTCTTCCTGGGGCCACAAAAGTTGCCCCGGACCTCTCCGCATTTCCTGCAGAGTACCAGCACCTACTGGGGGTGTTCATTAAGACCGGGCCACTTTGCTTCTGCGGCACCGACCCCATGACTGTGGGACCTTCTCCCAGGCACCACTCTGACACGGGGATGACTGTACTCACTGTATGGTCAAGAGACCAAGGCTATGGAGACCTATATTGAGGACTCCTTAGCTGCCGGGTTCATCCGTCCCACTGCGTCCCCCGCCGGCGCAGGGTTCTTCTTTGTGGAGTAGAAGGACAAAACCCTGCGCCCGTGCATCAACTCACAGGGTCTCAACGACATCACGGCGAATGACCTCCACCCGCTACCACTCATCTCCTCGGCCTTCTAGCCTCTCTAAGGGGCCGCCGTGTTCTCCAAGCTGGATCTATGGAACGCCTACCACCTAGTGCAGATACGGGAAGGGGACGAGTGGAAGACAGCCTTCAACACGGCCAGTAGTGTTGATGCTCCAGCTGTGTTCCAGGCCCTGGTTAATAATGTTCTCAATGAAATGTTAAACTGGTTCGTCTTTGTCCACCTCAACGACATCCTCGTCTTCTCCCGCTCTGCCCAAAAACACGTCCGACAGGTCCTCCAACGCTTCCTGGAGAACTTTTTGTGAAAGAGCTCCAACATCCCCTTCCTGGGCTACGTCATCACTGCAGGGAGTGTACAGATGGATCCCGGGAAGGTGAGAGTGGTGGTGGCTTGGCCCCAGCCTACATCCAGAGTGCAGCTGCAAAATTTTCTGGGGCGCCAACTTCTATCGCCGCTTTATCCGGGGTTAGAGCACCCTGACTTCCCCCCTGTCTGTACTCACCCAAGGTTCCGTTCACATGGTCCCCAGCTGCGGACCGGCCGTTCCGGGACCTCAACCACCGTTTCACCACTGCTTACTTCATGGTTCATCCTGACCCGTCCCGCCAGTTTGTGGTGGAGTCCGATGCTTCGAATGTCGGACTGGGGGTGGTCCTGGAACTCAAGTTACATCCTTGCACCTTCTTCTCCCATCACCTCAACGCCACGGAGATGAATTACGATGTGGGGAATGGTGAGCTTCTCTCAGTGAAGATGGTATTGGAGGAGTGGAGGCACTGGCTGGAGAGGGTGGCACATCCGTTAACCTCCTGAAGCTAGGGGGCACTATTTTTATGTTTGGAAAAATATTCCTTTTTCTGTGGCTTCCCTAAGGTGTCAACAGTCTTTAGACATAGTTTCAGGCTTTTATTTTGAAAAATTAGAGTGAAGGATCACATTGCGTAAGTGGAGAGGTGGGGGCACTCAGAGTGAGTTGGTGCGCAATTGAGTAAACCGGCCATTGTTCCTCCCGCTGTTATGGAAAAAGCTACACACTCGGTTGATATATTATCGAATGATTATAAAAAAACTTTGACATGTTTCTGTGGACATTATGAAGACTATTTGGAATTTCCGTCTGCGTTGTCGCGACTGCTCTTTCCTGTTGATTTCTGAACATAACGCGACAAACAAACGTCGGTATTTTGGGTATAAAAATTATCTTTATGGAACAAAAGGAACATTTGCTGTGTAACTGGGAGTCTTGTGAGTGAAAACATCCGTAGATCATCAAAGGTAAACGGTTAATTTGATTGCTATTCTGATTTTCGTGACCAAGCTTCGTGATGCTAAGTGTACATAATGCTATGCTAAGCTATCGATAAACTTACACAAACGCTTGGATTTCTTTCGCTGTAAAGCATAATTTCAAAATCTGAGACAACAGGGTGATTAACAAAAGGCAAAGATGTGTTTCAAAATATTGCACTTGTTTCATGAATATTAATATTTTCTAGTAATATTATTTGACTGTTGCGCTATGCTATTCAGTGGTTGCAGACGGAAATTATCCCGCTACAGGGATTGGTAGCGTCAAGAAGTTAATTGTGTGGACAGACCCCGCGGCTACACCCCCGGACGTCGAGACCATCCTTCACACCTCTTGCTTGGCGAAGGCACTCAGTTTGGAAGCAGATCCGGGAAGCGCAGCATTCCCAGCCGAACACCGGAGGGCCCCAGATAATCGGATGTTTGTTCTGACGATGTCTGCTCCTCCGTCCTGGAGTGGGCTCACTCCTCCAGGATTGCCTACCGCCCGGGCTCCCACCGGACACTGGCCTTTGTGTAATAATGCTTTTGGTGGCTTACAATGGTTCCTGACGTCTCTGCGTTCTTCGCCACCTGCACGATTTGTGTGCAGAACAAGCTCATCGGCAGAGGTACTGAGACAGACAGGACTGTTGCAGAGGTACTGAGACAGACAGGACTGTTGTAGAGGTACTGAGACAGACAGAACTGATGTAGAGGTACTGAGACAGACAGGACTGTTGTAGATGTACTGAGACAGGACTGTTGCAGAGGTACTGAGACAGACAGGACTGTTGCAGAGGTACTGAGACAGACAGGACTGTTGTAGAGGTACTGAGACAGACAGGACTGTTGTAGAGGTACTGAGACAGACAGGACTGTTGTAGAGGTACTGAGACAGACAGGACTGTTGTAGAGGTACTGAGACAGACAGGACTGTTGTAGAGGTATTGAGACAGACAGGACTGTTGTAGAGGTACTGAGACAGACAGGACTGTTACAGAGGTACTGAGACAGGACTGTAGTAGAGATACTGAGACAGACAGGACTGTTGTATAGGTACTAAGACAGACAGGACTGTTAAGGAGGTACTGAGACAGACAAGACTGTTGCAGAGGTACTGAGACAGACAGGACTGTTACAGAGGTACTGGGACAGACAGGACTGTTGTAGAGGTACTGAGACAGACAAGACTGTTGCAGCGGTACTGAGACAGACAGGACTGTTGCAGAGGTACTGAGACAGGACTGTTGCAGATGTACTGAGAAAGACAGGACTGTTGTAGAGATACTGAGACAGGACTGTTACAGAGGTACTGAGACAGGACTGTTACAGAGGTACTGAGACAGACAGGACTGTTACAGAGGTACTGAGACAGACAGGACTGTTGTAGAGGTACTGAGACAGACAGGACTGTTGCAGAGGTACTGAGAAAGACAGGACTGTTGTAGAGATACTGAGACAGGACTGTTACAGAGGTACTGAGACAGGACTGTTACAGAGGTACTGAGACAGGGCTGTTGCAGAGGTACTGAGAGAGGCAGGACTGTTGTAGAGGTACTGAGACAGACAGGACTGTTGTAGAGGTACTGAGACAAACAACTGTTGCAGAGGTACTGAGACAGACAGGACTGTTGTAGAGGTACTGAGACAGACAGGACTGTTGTAGAGGTACTGAGACAGACAGGACTGTTGCAAAGGTACTGACACAGGACTGTTGCAGAGGTACTGAGACAGACAGGACTGTTGTAGAGGTACTGAGACAGACAGGACTGTTGTAGAGGTACTGAGACAGACAGGACTGTTACTGAGGTACTGAGACAGACAGGACTGTTGTAGAGGTACTGAGACAGGACTGTTGCAGAGGTACTGAGAGAGGCAGCACTGTTGTAGAGGTACTGAGAGAGGCAGCACTGTTGTAGAGGTACTGAGACAGACAGGACTGTTGTAGAGGTACTGAGACAGACAGGACTGTTGTAGAGGTACTGAGACAGACAGGACTGTTGCAAAGGTACTGAGACAGGACTGTTGCAGAGGTACTGAGGCAGACAGGACTGTTGCAGAGGTACTGAGACAGACAGGACTGTTGTAGAGGTACTGAGACAGACAGGACTGTTGCATAGGTACTGAGACAGGACTGTTGTAGAGGTATTGAGAAAACCAGGACTGTTCTAGAGGTACTGAGACAGACAGGACTGTTGCAAAGGTACTGAGACAGGACTGTTGCAGAGGTACTGAGGCAGACAAGACTGTTGCATAGGTACTGAGACAGGACTGTTGTAGAGGTATTGAGAAAACCAGGACTGTTCTAGAGGTACTGAGACAGACAGGACTGTTGCATAGGTACTGAGACAGGACTGTTGTAGAGGTATTGAGACAGACAGGACTGTTGCATAGGTACTGAGACAGGACTGTTCTAGAGGTACTGAGACAGACAGGACTGTTGCAAAGGTACTGAGACAGGACTGTTGTAGAGGTACTGAGACAGACAGGACTGTTGTAGAGGTACTGAGACAGGACTGTTGTAGAGGTACTGAGACAGACAGGACTGTTGCAGAGGTACTGAGGCAGACAGGACTGTTGCAGAGGTACTGAGACAGACAGGACTGTTGTAGAGGTACTGAGGCAGACAGGACTGTTGCAGAGGTACTGAGACAGACAGGACTGTTGCAGAGGTACTGAGACAGACAGGACTGTTGTAGAGGTACTGAGACAGACAGGACTGTTGTAGAGGTACTGAGACAGACAGGACTGTTGTAGAGGTACTGAGACAGACAGGACTGTTGCAGAGGTACTGAGACAGACAGGACTGTTGTAGAGGTACTGAGACAGACAGGACTGTTGTAGAGGTACTGAGACAGACAGGACTGTTGTAGAGGTACTTAGACAGACAGGACTGTTGTAGAGGTACTGAGACAGACAGGACTGTTGTAGAGGTACTGAGACAGACAGGACTGTTGCAGAGGTACTGAGACAGACAAGACTGTTGCAGAGGTACTGAGACAGACAGGACTGTTGCATAGGTACTGAGACAGACAAGACTGTTGCATAGGTACTGAGACAGGACTGTTGTAGAGGTATTGAGACAGACATGACTGTTGTAGAGGTACTGAGACAGACAGGACTGTTGTAGAGGTACTGAGACAGACAGGACTGTTGTAGAGGTACTGAGACAGACAGGACTGTTGTAGAGGTACTGAGACAGACAGGACTGTTGTAGAGGTACTGAGACAGACAAGACTGTTGCAGAGGTACTGAGACAGACAAGACTGTTGCAGGGGTACTGAGACAGGACTGTTGTAGAGGTATTGAGACAGACAGGACTGTTGTAGAGGTACTGAGACAGACAGGACTGTTGTAGAGATACTGAGACAGACAGGACTGTTGTAGAGATTCTGAGACAGACAGGACTGTTGTAGAGATTCTGAGACAGGACTGTTGCAGAGGTACTGAGACAGACAAGACTGTTGCAGAGGTACTGAGACAGACAAGACTGTTGCAGAGGTACTGAGACAGGCAGGACTGTTGCAGAGGTACTGAGACAAACAGGACTGTTGCACAGGTACTGAGACAGACAGGACTGTTGTAGAGGTACTGAGACAAACAACTGTTGCAGAGGTACTGAGACAGACAGGACTGTTGCAGAGGCACTGAAACAGACAGGACTGTTGCAGAGGTACTGAGACAGACAGGACTGTTGTAGAGGTACTGAGACAAACACGACTGTTGCAAAAGTACTGAGACAGGACTGTTACTGAGGTACTGAGACAGACAGGACTGTTGTAGCGGTACTGAGACAGACAGGACTGTTGCAGAGGTACTGAGAGAGGCAGGACTCTTGTAGAGGTACTGAGAGAGGCAGCACTGTTGTAGAGGTCCTGAGACAGACAGGACTGTTGTAGAGGTACTGAGACAGACAGGACTGTTGTAGAGGTACTGAGACAGACAGGACTGTTGCAAAGGTACTGAGACAGATATGACTGTTGTAGAGATACTGAGACAGACAGGACTGTTGCAGAGGTACTGAGACAGACAGGACTGTTGCAGAGGTACTGAGACAAACAGGACTGTTGTAGAGGTACTGAGACAGACAGGACTGTTGCAGAGGTACTGAGACAGACAAGACTGTTGCAGAGGTACTGAGACAGACAGGACTGTTGTAGAGGTACTGAGACAGACAGGACTGTTGTAGAGGTACTGAGACAGACAGGACTGTTGTAGAGGTACTTAGACAGACAGGACTGTTGTAGAGGTACTGAGACAGACAGGACTGTTGTAGAGGTACTGAGACAGACAGGACTGTTGTAGAGGTACTGAGACAGACAGGACTGTTGTAGAGGTACTGAGACAGACAAGACTGTTGCAGAGGTACTGAGACAGACAAGACTGTTGCAGGGGTACTGAGACAGGACTGTTGTAGAGGTATTGAGACAGACAGGACTGTTGTAGAGGTACTGAGACAGACAGGACTGTTGTAGAGATACTGAGACAGACAGGACTGTTGTAGAGATTCTGAGACAGACAGGACTGTTGTAGAGATTCTGAGACAGGACTGTTGCAGAGGTACTGAGACAGACAGGACTGTTGCAGAGGTACTGAGACAGACAAGACTGTTGTAGAGATACTGAGACAGACAGGACTGTTGTAGAGATTCTGAGACAGGACTGTTGCAGAGGTACTGAGACAGACAGGACTGTTGTAGAGATACTGAGACAGACAGGACTGTTGTAGAGATTCTGAGACAGACAGGACTGTTGTAGAGATTCTGAGACAGACAGGACTGTTGTAGAGGTACTGAGACAGACAGGACTGTTGCAGAGATTCTGAGACAGGACTGTTGCAGAGGTACTGAGACAGACAGGACTGTTGTAGAGATACTGAGACAGACAGGACTGTTGTAGAGATTCTGAGACAGACAGGACTGTTGTAGAGGTACTGAGACAGACAGGACTGTTGTAGAGATTCTGAGACAGGACTGTTGCAGAGGTACTGAGACAGACAGGACTGTTGTAGAGATACTGAGACAGACAGGACTGTTGTAGAGATTCTGAGACAGACAGGACTGTTGTAGAGATTCTGAGACAGACAGGACTGTTGCAGAGGTACTGAGACAAACAGGACTGTTGCACAGGTACTGAGAGAGGCAGCACTGTTGTAGAGGTACATAGACAGACAGGACTGTTGTAGAGGTACTGAGACAAACAACTGTTGCAGAGGTACTGAGACAGACAGGACTGTAGTAGAGGTACTGAGACAGACAGGACTGTTGCAGAGGTACTGAGACAAACAACTGTTGCAGAGGTATTGAGACAGACAGGACTGTAGTAGAGGTACTGAGACAGACAGGACTGTTGCACAGGTACTGAGAGAGGCAGCACTGTTGTAGAGGTACATAGACAGACAGGACTGTTGTAGAGGTACTGAGACAAACAACTGTTGCAGAGGTACTGAGACAAACAGGACTGTTGCAGAGGTACTGAGACAAACAGGACTGTTGCACAGGTACTGAGACAGACAGGACTGTTGTAGAGGTACTGAGACAAACAACTGTTGCAGAGGTACTGAGACAGACAGGACTGTTGCAGAGGTACTGAGACAGACAGGACTGTTGCAGAGGTACTGAGACAGACAGGACTGTTGCAGAGGTACTGAGACAAACAGGACTGTTGTAGAGGTACTGAGACAGACAGGACTGTTGTAGAGGTACTGAGACAAACAACTGTTGCAGAGGTACTGAGACAGACAGGACTGTTGCAGAGGCACTGAAACAGACAGGACTGTTGCAGAGGTACTGAGACAGACAGGACTGTTGTAGAGGTACTGAGACAAACACGACTGTTGCAAAAGTACTGAGACAGGACTGTTACTGAGGTACTGAGACAGACAGGACTGTTGTAGCGGTACTGAGACAGACAGGACTGTTGCAGAGGTACTGAGAGAGGCAGGACTCTTGTAGAGGTACTGAGAGAGGCAGCACTGTTGTAGAGGTACATAGACAGACAGGACTGTTGTAGAGGTACTGAGACAGACAGGACTGTTGTAGAGGCACTGAGACAGACAGGACTGTTGTAGAGGCACTGAGACAGACAGGACTGTTGTAGAGGCACTGAGACAGACAGGACTGTTGTAGAGGTATTGAGACAGACAGGACTGTTGCAGAGGTACTGAGACAGACAGGACTGTTGCATAGGTACTGAGACAGACAAGACTGTTGCAGAGGTACTGAGACAGACAAGACTGTTGCAGAGGTACTGAGACAGGACTGTTGTAGAGGTATTGAGACAGACAGGACTGTTGCAGAGGTACTGAGACAGACAGGACTTTTGTAGAGGTACTGAGACAGACAGGACTGTTGTAGAGGTACTGAGACAGACAGGACTGTTGTAGAGGTACTGAGACAGACAGGACTGTTTCAGAGGTACTGAGACAGACAGGACTGTTGTAGAGGTACTGAGACAGATAGGACTGTTGCAGAGGTACTGAGACAGGACTGTTGTAGAGGTACTGAGACAGACAGGACTGTTGTAGAGGTACTGAGACAGACAGGACTGTTGTAGAGGTACTGAGACAGACAAGACTGTTGCAGAGGTACTGAGACAGACAAGACTGTTGCAGAGGTACTGAGACAGACAAGACTGTTGTAGAGGTACTGAGACAGATAGGACTGTTGCAGAGGTACTGAGGCAGGACTGTTGTAGAGGTACTGAGACAGACAGGACTGTTGTAGAGGTACTGAGACAGACAAGACTGTTGCAGAGGTACTGAGACAGACAAGACTGTTGCAGAGGTACTGAGACAGACAAGACTGTTGTAGAGGTACTGAGACAGGACTGTTGTAGAGGTACTGAGACAGACAGGACTGTTGTAGAGGTACTGAGAAAGACAGGACTGTTCTAGAGGTACTGAGACAGGACTGTTGTAGAGGTACTGAGACAGGACTGTTGCAGAGGTACTGAGAGAGGCAGGACTGTTGTGGAGGTACTGAGACAGACAGGACTGTTGTAGAGGTACTGAGACAGGACTGTTGTAGAGGTACTGAGACAGGACTGTTGTAGAGGTACTGAGACAAACACAACTGTTGCAGAGGTACTGAGACAGACAGGACTGTTACTGAGGTACTGAGACAGACAGGACTGTTGCAGAGGTACTGAGACAGACAGGACTGTTGCAGAGGTACTGAGACAGACAGGACTGTTGTAGAGGTACTGAGACAGGACTGTTGTAGAGGTACTGAGACAGACAGGACTGTTGCAGAGGTACTGAGACAGACAGGACTGTTGCAGAGGTACTGAGACAGACAGGACTGTTGTAGAGGTACTGAGACAGACAGGACTGTTCCAGAGGCACTGAAACAGACAGGACTGTTCCAGAGGTACTGAGGGTTCCCTGGGTTTCAGCCCCCGCTCTTCCCGGAGTAAGAGAAAGAGGTCGGTGTACCCTTGGCCCAGATGTTGTCCTACCTGGAAGAGAGCCCGGTCGGCTCTTCTCAAGACCACCTCCAGGTATCAACGACAAGCGGACCTCCCCCGTCTCGAGCAGAGGGTATGGCTTTTCACCCGAGATCTGCCTCTCCAGGTGTAGTCCCGCAAACTTTCACCCCGGTTTATCGGTCCTTTCCCCATCTCCAAGATCACTATCCCCTCTGCTGTTCGTCGTCTGTTGCCCCGTACCCTCCGAATACATCCTACTTGGGGGGGGGGGGTACTGTCACACCCTTATCTGTTTCACATGGCTTTATGATTGTCTCCATGCCCCTCCAAGTGTCGCCCATCTTCCCCATTATCCCCAGTGCATTTATGCCTATGTTCTCTGTTCGTCTGTTGCTTGTTAACCTCTAGCGTCGAGCAATCCCGTATCCGGGAGCGTAATCATAGCCTCAAGCTCATTACCATAACGCAACGTTAACTATTCATGAAAATCGCAAATGAAATGAAATAAATATATTGGCTCACAAGCTTAGCCTTTTGTTAACAACACTATCATCTCAGATTTTCAAAATATGCTTTTCAACCATAGCTACACAAGCATTTGTGTAAGAGTATTGATAGCTAGCATAGCATTAAGACTAGCATTCAGCAGGCAACATTTTCACAAAAACAAGAAAAGCATTCAGCAAACACCAAACTTTTTTCCAAATTAACTCCATAATATCGACAGAAACATGGCCAATGTTGTTTAGAATCAATCCTCCAGGTGTTTTTCACATATCTATTCGATGATAAGTCATTCGTGGCAGTTGGGTTTCTCCTCTGAAGCAAATGGAAAAATACACGCAGGTGGAGATTACGCAATAATTGCAACGGAGGACACCAAGCGAGCACCTGGTAAATGTAGTCTCTTATGGTCAATCTTCCAATGATATGCCTACAAATACGTCACAATGCTGCAGACACCTTGTGGAAACGACAGAAAGTGTAGGCTCATTCCTGGCGCATTCACAGCCATATAAGGAGTCATTGGAGCACAGCGCCTTCAAAATCTGGGGCATTTCCTGTTTGAAATTTCATCTTGGTTTCGCCTGTAGCATCACTTCTGTGGCACTCACAGATAATATCTTTGCAGATTTGGAAACGTCAGAGTGTTTTCTTTCCAAAGCTGTCAATTATATGCATAATCAAGCATCTTTTCGTGACAAAATATATTGTTTAAAACGGGAACGTTTTTTTAATCCATAAATTAAAAGAGCGCCCCCTATATCGAAGAAGTTAATTTTGTTTGTCAAGTCTACCAGCGTTTTGCCCCTTTCTCCTGTCATTTCTAAAGTTCCTGTTTTCTAGATTTCTCGGTTTGACCATTCCTGCCCTGACCTGCCGTTCGGTACCTTGTCACATCACCCTGGATTATTGACCTCTGCCTGCCCTGACCCCGAGGCTACCTGCCATTTATGTACATTGTCTTACCACCCTGGATTGTTGACCTCTGCCTAACCTGACCCCGAGGCTACCTGCCATTTATGTACATTGATTTACCACCCTGGATTATTGACCTCTGCCTGCTCCGACCCTGAGACGACCTGCCATTTATGTACATTGTCTTACCACCCGAGACTGTCTGCCGTTCTGTACCTTTTGGACTCTGATCTGGATTACTGACCTCTGCCTGGTCTTGACCTGCCTTTTTGCCTGCCCATTATTTTTGTAATAAACTTCTGTGACTTCGACACCTCTGCATCTGGGTCTTCTCCTGAAACGTGATTCCATAATATGCATGACATTTGGTTCTCTAGATGAGCTATTCTGAGTATAAACTTTCAGGTTTCATGTTAGAAGATTTCTGAAAGATTAAATTCACAAGATATCTAAAAGACAAATGGTATGCATCACAAAATGTAGATAAATTCACAATTTCTGTGTGACATTTGGTAATGTAACATTTGTAATGTCAGGAAATCGGCAGATAAATGTTACCAGATTCACCAACACTAAGTTTTATATGTCAAATGTTTCTACAAGATAATAACCACTAGCATCACATAATCACTAACCACCACACATGTTCAGACTCACCTCAGCTGTGAGATGTAGGGCAGACACTGAAGGAAACTCCTCACTTCACTCTCTTCATCTGACCAGCCCTTCAGCTCTACTGGTTTCTTCTCTGGTTGGAGTTTCAGCACTTCTAGGAGGAGAGAGGCCTTTCTCTCTGAGAGGTCTATGGACCAGACTGCAGGAGCTGACTGGTAAACTGGCTGTAATGCTGGAAGGACACTCCTGCCTGTTTGAGTCTCATAGTCCTTCACATGTGAGTACAGATCCAGCAGGAAATCACATTTCTGATTGTGATATACTTCAGACAGTGACAACACTTTCTCTACAGTTGTTTGTATGGTTCCTCTCTCATGGAGAGCTGCTTGAAGACACAGATTCAGTAGGAATGTCCTCTCTCTCTTTGTCCTCTCCAGATTATCCTTCAGTGGAGGAAATCTGAACAAACAGTTTAAAACACAGATGATATACAGGTGAGTGACGAGGACTGATATGAGTAACAGGGTTGGGGAACTGAAAACTAATAGCACCGTATGACTCCATCTTTTAAAACAATACAACTATGAATTGGAATTTTGTTAAATTTCAATTCCTACTGAATTAGAGTTTCTACAGCTTCTTCACATGTTAATGTATTAACAAGATAAAGACAGTGTAAAACATGAATACTATCTACACCAGGTCAGTGATATATGGACTCTTGTTGGATAAACTCACTCACCTCAGCTGTGAGATGTAGGGCAGACACTGAAGGAAACTCCTCACTTCACTCTCTTCATCTGACCAGCCCTTCAGCTCTACTGGTTTCTTCTCTGGTTGGAGTTTCAGCACTTCTAAGAGGAGGGAGGCCTTTCTCTCTGAGAGGTCTATGGACCAGACTGCAGGAGCTGACTGGTAAACTGGCTGTAATGCTGGAAGGACACTCCTGCCTGTTTGAGTCTCATAGTCCTTCACATGTGAGTACAGATCCAGCAGGAAATCACATTTCTGATTGTGATATACTTTAGACAGTGACAACACTTTCTCTACAGTTGTTTGTATGGTTCCTCTCTCATGGAGAGCTGCTTGAAGGCACAGATTCAGTAGGAATGTCTTCTCTCTCTTTGTCCTCTCTTCAGGGGATCTTCTCTGATCCTGTGGTGGAGTAAAACTGCAAGAACAGTTTAACAACAAATAGATTGATATGTGAGAGATATGATATGCATTTCTGATGGTCACATTATGGAGGGTAAAATACAATGACTATCTTTCTAAACTCAACATTCACTTCAATTGTTCCTAAAAATCCTGACCACAAAGTAAGATTGCATCTTCTAAAAACAGTATGTGTATATTTAGGTCATTAAGTTATTGCAGAAAGCTACAAACTTCCTCTCTAAAGGGAAATACAGGGACAGACAACTACAATCTCTGAACTGTACTGATCCAACTCACCTTAGCTGGGAGATGTAGGGCAGACACTGAAGGAAACTCCTCACTTCACTCTCTTCATCTGACCAGCCGTTCAGCTCTACTGGTTTCTTCTCTGGTTGGAGTTTCAGCACTTCTAGGAGGAGGGAGGCCTTTCTCTCTGAGAGGTCTATGGACCAGACTGCAGAAGCTGACTGATAAAGTGGGTTCAATGAGGGAAGGATACTCCTGGCTGTTTGATTCCTATTGTACTTCACATGAGAGTACAGATCCAGCAGGATGTCATATCTCTCAGTTTGATACACAGAGAACTGTGACAGCAGTGTGTTCACAGTTCTATGGCTTGTTTCTCTGTGATCTAGTGCTGCTTGTAGACACAAATCTAGTAGGACTGCTTTCTCTTCTGTCTCCAGTTTTTCAGGGGATCCTCTCTGATGTTGTAGATGGGTAAACCTGTGACCCATAAAACATAAGAATGTCTATGTTCAGATAGTAGCAGGGAGAATGTGACTGCTGCCTCTTTAATGGACTGAATACTGTTGTCATGTCAAAAATTTTTAAGTATTCTAGAACGCAGACTTTACTGTAGTTAAAAAACTTTACAGAAATCTATAGTAAGTACTGTAGTCTATAGTAAAGATCGAGGAATACTAGTGTGTGGTATAGTAATCTACAGTGTACCACAGTTTACTACAGAATTCTATAGTAAGTACTGTAGTATTCTAAGTGTTATTATTTGTTCATATTGGCACTCACCTGAGCTTGTTGATATTTGGTAGACACTTTAAAATGGTTTTGCTGAGAGCTTCACTGAGAACAGTTCTCTGATCCCAGTGTAGACAGAGATTAACCCTCTCTAGACTCTGCTTCATCACTTCTTCTGCTCTCTCAAACACTCGTCTTTCACCCTGGACTGGAAGGTGCAACTCCTTTCCACGGAGACCAAGTAAAGTGGTGAAATCCATCTCTGTCTCACTGCTCAGCAAAGTTGTCCAGAGTTGATAGAGCATTGAGGGGTCAGATGAATCATCAGAGGATGGTCTTTAAATAATAGATTATACATTTGATTATATTTCATAGTAGCGGAAACGGAAGTGCTTATAATTCAGTATCTGAATAGAAGAGAAAATAAGATATATTTTTTTAAAGATGGGTTGCTTCATCCCAATGCATCTTTCTTTTACTGGTTAATTGGCAACAAACTGGTGAATTAGATAACACAAATATTACCCAAGATGTCTGACATTCTTCAGAGAGCCCAGTATCAGCCTTACTCCTTGGTCTGACACAGTGCAGCCATTCAGGTCCAAGCCAACTTTTCTCTCTGCAGACTGACTGGTCACATAAGAGACTGCACAGCACTGGTGAGGATCCAGATGTTCTCCACTCAGGTCTAGATGATAGTCCAGTTTGTCCAGGAGAAGCAGACAGGCCTCAGTAGACTGATATTCATACAAGCACTGACACAAAAACAGAAGATCTTTCTCAGACTCGGGATCACCACCTTCTACATGATCTTGGTTTGTTTGAGATGGAAGAAATGTGTTCACCACTTCCTTGAAGAACCAATCTGATGTCTTCTTGATCTGTTCAGCTGGAACTAGACTGTTTACCAATCTAGTATTCCTCTCATTCAGAAGCCCACACAGGAAAGGAATTAAGTGTTTTGTGTGTTTCCATTCTTCAGTCGGGCACTTCTCGAGAACCTCTCTGATTTTGTCTGGATTCTGTAAGAGCCAAAGGGCACCAAAGAACTCCTGCATTGTGTAGTGGAGAAACGCAGAGCAAGTGTCTGATGCAGTGGGCTCAACCTTAACCATAAATGCCCCCAAGAAGGCAAAATGGACACTGCCTTCTTCACAACTCAGTGTTGTCAAGTTCATGTTTTTCTCATTTGTTGCATCAAAAGCAATTTCTGCCAAAGACAATATTTTCTCTCTGTTTTTTATGAGACACTTGTTGTGATCTTCCAGTCGTTTGCCACTGTGTTTTTGGATGCAGTGACGGAGGATGTTGATGTACATCTTAGTTGTAGAACATGGCTGCTTAGAATCCGCTAGGGTAGAATAATAACTACAAGCAACAACCATTAGTGCGTACATTGGGACATGGCACAGACTGAACAACTCTAGGTTGTTTAACACACTGCTCAAGGAGTCAGGCTCAGCACTCAGCATCTGTGTTAAATAAGCCCTGATGGATTCATCACTGAACCCTTTCACCTCCACTCTGAACCAGTCTGTGGGCCAGTCTGTCAGGAAGTCTTCCGATTGATCTGGTCTGCATGTGGTCACAATCTTTGCGTCAGGGAGGAGGTTCTCCACAAGGTCCTTTACTACCGACAGAGAGGAGAGGTCTGTGATTCCATCAAATATGATGACAACGTTTTCAGAGTTCTTCTTAATATCCTGTAACACTTCTTCTTTACTTTCGTTTGGCTCACTGTACATGTTAAAGAGAAGGTCCTCCAGGCTCATGGGTTTTCTGTGTGAAATGTCTCTCACCTCAAAATAAAACATGTAATCTAGTTCTCTGTGATCTTTCTCTGCCCAGAGGTTCAACATTTGATGGGATACTGATGTTTTTCCAATTCCAGGTTTTCCAACCAGGAGGATTTTTTCATGTGTTTTAAGCAGCTCAGCAGGGGATGTTTCCTGTTTGGCCAAGGGGATGAAGCTCTTTAGTTTTTTAGGCCGAGCTTTCTTGCATCTTTTGCTTTTCACTTTAATTTTAGAGTCAGATGAATGCACATGTGTATCTAACACAAGAGGGGTGTAAGAGAAAGTCCCCCCATTTCTACATCTATCTGGTAGGAGACTACAGCTATGTTTCCATGCACCCTCTGTGATCTTCCGTGCTTTACATTTCAGCTGTGTCTGATATCCGTGACAGGGTTTTGAACCTAAAATAAGGGTATTAAGGGAAGAGAGAGTAAATGCACTGTGCCAACAAATCAAAGCCAATCTAAAGGACGAGAGAAATCCAGGATAGAAAACTACAAGGATACACTGGTAGATCTTCATAGATTGAAGGGGATCTTTTGGGGATCAAATAAAATAAAATAAAATAAAATATTTTGGGGATAAATGGTCATCAAAAACAAGAAGGACCGAGGGGCAGTAAAAAACACATTTAAAATGTCTTTATTATGATGGCATGTTTAACAGAATAACATCTATAAAAACTCTGACACGTTTTCAGCATAGCCTTCTTCAAGATGACACAGATCTCTACTGAACATGCCATCATAATGAAGGCTTTTTTTTACTTAATGAAAAGTGCATTGGTCGTCCTTGTTCTTGATGAACAATCTTAAAAGGTACATTAACCCCTGTGCGCTTCAAATAGCTTCCCCAGCAGCATGGAACCAAAGGAATGATGTCAAAAGTCTAAACCCTGTTGCACTAAATTAACCTACAATAATATTTGAAAGACACGTTTTAACAGGTATGCTATTTTCAGCCAATTGTATACTATATAGTGTACTAATAGGACACTATACAATCGCTTACCAACAAAGTAGTCTGTCATCTCTGGGTCGTCCTTGAAGGGGAAGTAGCTGATCCATTGCTTTAAGTCAGCGTTGTCTAAGGTCCTCTTCCTTGTGATGTCTAGAATCGTCAGTAACTCGTAGCATGCAACCTCTCCTTTGGCCGAGACCCAGTCCAGTATTTTTCTGGTTTGGTCAAAATGGTCAACTTCAGCCTGAATTTTACTGACTTCCTCCTCGTTAAGAACCTTGCGCTGGAACAGGTTTTCCACAATGAGGGGCAGATTCTTGAGCTTTCCAATGAGATGTTGCCTTCCATTTGTAATGTACTCTAAAGCAGATTGTCTTGTAGAAGCCATGTCTCAGGTTGTTAAAATCACTTCAACACGTTGGATCTCTGGAAGAAGACAGTACATATGTAGTCAGTCAACAGTAGAACAGTCAAGTAATGATTAGGTTTATTTATTAAATGAAACGTTTTATCCTATGTAAAATAAACATACCCCAACTACAGTGCCTTGCGAAAGTATTCGGCCCCCTTGAACTTTGCGACCTTTTGCCACATTTCAGGCTTCAAACATAAAGATATAAAACTGTATTTTTTTGTGAAGAATCAACAACAAGTGGGACACAATCATGAAGTGGAACGACATTTATTGGATATTTCAAACTTTTATAACAAATCAAAAACTGAAAAATTGGGCGTGCAAAATTATTAATTAAGTTAAATTAAATTAATTAAGTAATTAATTACCTAAAATGACCTAAAATACCCTCTAATTCAGGACATTAGGAAACAGGATATTAGGAACCAGGATATTAGGAATCAGATTATATAATTTCCTATAGCCAACCAAATCTACGAGACAGCATTATGAAGTCATTTCCTATAGGTCTATAGCTAATCAAATCAACTAGACAGCATTATGAAGTCATTTACTATAGTCTACCAAATCTACTAGACAGCATTATGAAGTCAATTCCTATAGGTCTATATCCAATCAAATCTACTAGACAGCATTATGAAGCCATTTCCTATAGGCCTTTAACCAACCAAATCTACTGGACAGCATCGTACAAAAATTGTACCTGGGGTGACTTCATAAGTTCACAGCACAACGTTTTGCAAAAAAACAAGCGTTTCGAGCGAGTCTCACTGAAAGTCGACGCTCCAGACTGAGCATGCGCGGCCACAATTTTACACAGAACCATTAAGATGTAAAACAAACTCAGAAATCACTAACAAATGTATTCTTTATCAAATCTCCTAGACAAAATACAGTACAAGTAAGCTACTCAGAAAACATAGTCTCCGTGACTTGTAAATAGTTTTTACCTTAGTCAGCTAGCATCAAGCAAAGATTGCAATCTACTCCAGAGATAGCCTGCAAAGTTCTGCCATATTTTCCAGGTCTATGCCCAAACAGTTAGAGCTTCGAACTTTTAAAAAATTAATTTCTCCAGAAATAAGTCTCGCACTGTTGCCACCTGTTATAGACCCGCCTCAGCTCCCAGCTGTGCCCTGGACACCATGTGTGAATTGATTGCCCCCCATCTATCTTCAGAGTTTGTTCTGTTAGGTGACCTAAACTGGGAAATGCCAGTCCTACAATCAAACATAAATGCCCTCAATCTCACACAAATTATCAAGGAACCCACCAGGTACAACCCTAAATCCGCAAACATGGGCACCCTCATAGATATTATCCTGATCAACTTGCCCTCCAAATACACCTCTGCTGTTTTCAATCAGGATCTCAATGATCACTTTCTCATTGCCTGCATCCGCTATGGGCCCCGGTTAAACGACCACCCCTCATCACTGTCAAACGCTCCCTAAAACACTTCTGCGAGCAGGCCTTTCTATTCGACCTGGCCCGGGTATTCTGGAAGGATATTGACCTCATCCCGTCAGTCGAGGAAGCCTGGTCGTTCTTTAAAAGTAATTTCCTCACCATCTTAAATAAGCATGCCCTTTCAAAAAATGTAGATCTAAGAATAGATATAGCCCTTGGTTCACTCCTGACCTGACTGCCCTCGACCAGCACAAAAACATCCTGTGGCGGACTGCACTAGCATCGAATAGTCCCCGCGATATGCAACTTTTCAGGGAAGACAGGAACCAATACAAGCCGTCAGTCAGGAAAGCAAAGGCTAGCTTTTTCAAGCAGAAATTTGGATCCTGTAGCTCTAACTCCAAAAACGTTTGGGACACTGTAAAGTACATGGAGAATAAGATCTCCTCCTCCCAGCTGCCCACTGCACTGAGGCTAGGAAACACTGTCACCACCGATAAATCGAGAATTTCAAAAAACATTTCTCTACGGCTGGCCATGCTTTCCTCCTGGCTACCCAAACCCCTGTCAACAGCTCCGCATCCCCCCGCAGCTACTTGCTCAAACCTCCCCAGCTACTCCTTCACCCAAAACCAGATAGCAGACGTTCCGAAAGAGCTGCAAAACCTGGACCCGTACAAATCAGCTGGGCTAGACAATCTGAACCCTTTCTTTCTAAAATGATCCGCCGCCATTGTTGCAACCCCTATTACTAGTCTGTTCAGCCTCTCTTTCATATCGTCCGAGATCCCTAAAGATTGGAAAGCTGCTGCGGTCATCCACCTCTTCAAAGGGGGAGACACTCTAGACCCAAACTGTTATAGACCTATATCCATCCTGCCCCACCTTTCTTAAGTCCTCGAAAGCTAATAAACAGATCACTGACCATTTCGAATCCCACCGTACCTTCTCCGCTGTGTAATCCATTTTTTTGAGCTGGTTACGGGTGCACCTCAGCCACGCTCAAGGTCCTAAACAATTTCATAGCCGCCATCAATAAAATACAGTAATGTGCAGCCGTCTTCATTGACCTGGCCAAGGCCTTCGACTCTGTCAATCACTGTATTCTTATCGGCAGACTCAATAGCCTTGGTTTCTCAGATGACTGCCTCGCCTGGTTCACCAACTACTTAGCAGACAGAGGTCAGTGTGTTAAGTCAGAGGGCCTGTTGTCTGGACCTCTGGCAGTCTCTATGGGGGTACCACAGGGTTAAATTCTCGGGCCGACTCTTTTCTCTGTATATATCAACGATTTCGCTCTTGCTGCAGGTGATTCCCTAATCAACCTCTATGCAGACAACACCATTCTGTATACATCTGGCCCTTCTTTGGACACTGTGCTAACTAACCTCCAAACGAGATTCAATTTCATACAACACTCCTTCCGTGGCCTCCAACTGCTCTTAAACGATAATAAAACCAAATGCATGTTTTTCAACCACTCGCTGCCTGTACCCACCCGCTCGACTAGCATCACTACTCTGGACGGTTCTGACAAGGAATATGTGGACTACAAATACATAGGTGTCTGGCTAGACTGTAAACTCTCCTTCCAGACTAATTTTAAACATCTCCAATCGAAAATTAAATCTAGAATCAGCTTACTATTTAGCAACAAAGCCTCCTTCACTCATGCCGCCAAAAATCCCTTCTTAAAACTGACTATCCTACCGATCCTCGACTTCGGCGATGTCATTTACAAAATAGCTTCCAATACTCTACTCAGCAAACTGGATGCAGTCTATCACAGTGCCATCCGTTTTATCACCAAAGCCCATTATTCCAGCCACCACTGCGACCTGTATGTTCTCGTCGGCTGGCCCTCGCTACATATAAGTCACCAGACCCACTGGCTCCAGATCATCTATAAGTCTCTGCTAGGTAAAGCTCCGCCTTACCTCAGCTCAGTCCGTAGCACGCGCTCCTGCAGGTTCATCTCACTGGTCATCCCCAAAGCCAACACCTCTTTTGGCCGCCTTTCCTTCCAGTTCTCAGCTGCCAGTGACTGGAACGAATTGCAAAAAAAAAAAAAAAAAAAAAAAAAAAAAAGAATGAAAACTGAAGCTGGAGACTTTTATTTCCCTCACTAACTTTAAACATCAGCTATCTGAGCAATTAACCGATCGCTGCAGCTGTACACAGCCCATCTGTAAATAGCCCACCCAATCTACTTTCCTCATCCCCATATTGTTTTTATTTACTTTTCTGCTCTTTTGCACATCACCTTCTGCTCATTTATCACTCCAGTGTTAATTTGCTAAATTGTAATTACTTTGCTTCTATGGCCTATTTATTGCCTTACCTCCTCACGCCATTTGTACTCACTGTATATAGACTTCCTTTTTTATATTGTGTTATTGACTGTGCACTTGTTTATTCCATGTGTAACTCTGTGTTGTTGTTTGTGTCACACTGTTTTGCTTTATCTTGGCCTGGTCTCAGTTGTAAATGAGAACTTGTTCTCAACTGGCCTACCTGGTTAAATCTTCTCTCACTCAGTTTGACACAAACCCTTTCCTAACGTGATAATACCTTGACAAAGTTGTTAAATAGCATGTTGTTACAGTGGGGAGAAGTATTTGAAACACTGCCGATTTTGTAGGTTTTTAATTTGTATTTTATTGCATGACATAAGTATTTGATACGTCAGAAAACCAGAACTTAATATTTGGTACAGAAACCTTTGTTTGCAATTACAGAGATCATACGTTTCCTGTAGTTCTTGACCAGGTTTGCACACACTGCAGCAGGGATTTTGGCCCACTCCTCCATACAGACCTTCTCCAGATCCTTCAGGTTGTCGCTGGGCAATACGGACTTTCAGCTCCCTCCAAAGATTTTCTATTGGGTTCAGGTCTGGCGACTGGCTAGGCCACTCCAGGACCTTGAGATGCTTCTTATGGAGCCACTCCTTAGTTGCCCTGGCTGTGTGTTTCGGGTCGTTGTCATGCTGGAAGACCCAGCCACGACCCATCTTCAATGCTCTTACTGAGGGAAGGTTGTTGGCCAAGATCTCGCAATACCTGGCCCCATCCATCCTCCCCTCAATACGGTGCAGTTGTCCTGTCCCCTTTGCAGAAAAGCATCCCCAAAGAATGATGTTTCCACCTCCATGCTTCACGGTTGGGATGGTGTTCTTGGGGTTGTACTCATCCTTCTTCTTCCTCCAAACACGGCAAGTGGAGTTTACACCAAAAAGCTCTATTTTGTTTCATCAGACCACATGACCTCCCATTCCTCCTCTGGATCATCCAGATGGTCATTGGCAAACTTCAGACGGGCCTGGACATGCGCTGCCTTAAGCAGGGGGACCTTGCGTGCGCTGCAGGATTTTAATCCATGATGGCGTAGTGTGTTACTAATGGTTTTCTTTGAGACTGTGGTCCCAGCTCTCTTCAGGTCATTGACCAGGTCCTGCCGTGTAGTTCTGGGCTAATCCCTCACCTTCCTCATGATCATTGATGCCCCACAAGGTGAGATCTTGCATGGAGCCCCAGACCGAGGGTGATTGACCGTCATCTTGAACTTCTTCCATTTTCTAATAATTGCGCCAACAGTTGTTGCCTTCTCACCAAGCTGCTTGCCTATTGTCCTGTAGCCCATCCCAGCCTTGTTCAGGTCTACAATTTTATCCCTGATGTCCTTACACAGCTCTCTGGTCTTGGCCATTGTGGAGAGGTTGGAGTCTGTTTGATGGAGTGTGTGGAAAGGTGTCTTTTATACAGGTAACGAGTTCAAACAGGTGCAGTTAATACAGGTAATGAGTGGAGAACAGGAGGGTTTCTAACAGGTCTGTGAGAGCTGGAATTCGTACTGGTTGGTAGGTGATCAAATACTTATGTCATGCAATAAAATGCAAAGGATTTACTTAAAAATCATACAATGTGATTATCTGGATTTTTATTGTAGATTCCGTCTCTCACAGTTGAAGTGTACCTATGATACAAATTACAGACCTCTACTTGCTTTGTTAGTAGAAAAACCTGCAAAATCGGCAGTGTATCAAATACTTGTTCTCCTCACTGTACATATTCTTTCGAGATTAGAAAGTTTGTCAGATATGTTACATACCTGTAATTGTAAAAATAACGGATACAAATTCACATCTGCAAAGTTCTGGCTCTTTCTTTATTCTGAAGAATGTTGCTTGCGCTTTGCCAGAACTTGCCGTTTGTCCTGCTACCACAGTGCAACAAGGCCTGATCAACTCACTAATGCTAAAGTATGTAGAATATACCATTTAGATTAATTAAGACATAATTAACATAACCACGTTGGTTTAAAAAATAATAATAAAGGGAAATCTGTTTTTATTGACTTTGTTTTCAACCCATTTACTCCCCTGCTCTTTTTG
>NW_027258092.1:125000-144850 GCF_045791955.1 Oncorhynchus clarkii lewisi | reverse complement strand
CAGTCTGTATCTCCTCCTAGGAGACCAGCCCTATCCTCTCCCATGATTAGACTCTGTTAGGGTACCAGTCTGTATCTCCTCCTAGGAGACCAGCCCTATCCTCTCCCATGATTAGACTCTGTTAGGGTACCAGTCTGTATATCCTCCTAGGAGACCAGCCCTATCCTCTCCCATGATTAGACTCTGTTAGGGTACCAGTCTGTATTTCCTCCTAGGAGACCAGCCCTATCCTCTCCCATGGTTAGACTCTGTTAGGGTACCAGTCTGTATATCCTCCTAGGAGACCAGCCCTGTCCTCTCCCATGATTAGACTCTGTTAGGACACCAGTCTGTATCTCCTCCTAGGAGACCAGCCCTATCCTCTCCCATGATTAGACTCTGTTAGGACACCAGTCTGTATCTCCTCCTAGGAGACCAGCCCTATCCTCTCCCATGATTAGACTCTGTTAGGGTACCAGTCTGTATATCCTCCTAGGAGACCAGCCCTATCCTCTCCCATGATTAGACTCTATTAGGGTGCCAGTCTGTATATCCTCATAGGAGACCAGCCCTATCCTCTCCCATGATTAGACTATGTTAGGGTACCAGTCTGTATATCCTCCTAGGAGACCAGCCCTATCCTCTCCCATGATTAGACTCTGTTAGGGTACCAGTCTGTATATCCTCCTAGGAGACCAGCCCTATCCTCTCCCATGATTAGACTCTATTAGGGTGCCAGTCTGTATATCCTCCTAGGAGACCAGCCCTATCCTCTCCCATGATTAGACTCTGTTAGGACACCAGTCTGTATATCTCCTCCTAGGAGACCAGCCCTATCCTCTCCCATGATTAGACTCTGTTAGGACACCAGTCTGTATCTCCTCCTAGGAGACCAGCCCTATCCTCTCTCATGATTAGACTCTGTTAGGACACCAGTCTGTATCTCCTCCTAGGAGACCAGCCCTATCCTCTCCCATGATTAGACTCTGTTAGGGTACCAGTCTGTATATCCTCCTAGGAGACCAGCCCTATCCTCTCCCATGATTAGACTCTGTTAGGACACCAGTCTGTATATCCTCCTAGGAGACCAGCCCTATCCTCTCCCATGATTAGACTCTGTTAGGACACCAGTCTGTATATCTCCTCCTAGGAGACCAGCCCTATCCTCTCCCATGATTAGACTCTGTTTGGACACCAGTCTGTATATCCTCCTAGGAGACCAGCCCTATCCTCTCTCATGATTAGACTCTGTTAGGACACCAGTCTGTATATCTCCTCCTAGGAGACCAGCCCTATCCTCTCCCATGATTAGACTCTGTTAGGACACCAGTCTGTATATCTCCTCCTAGGAGACCAGCCCTATCCTCTCCCATGATTAGACTCTGTTAGGACACCAGTCTGTATCTCCTCCTAGGAGACCAGCCCTATCCTCTCCCATGATTAGACTCTGTTAGGACACCAGTCTGTATCTCCTCCTAGGAGACCAGCCCTATCCTCTCCCATGATTAGACTCTGTTAGGGTACCAGTCTGTATATCCTCCTAGGAGACCAGCCCTATCCTCTCCCATGATTAGACTCTGTTAGGGTACCAGTCTGTATATCCTCCTAGGAGACCAGCCCTATCCTCTCCCATGATTAGACTCTGTTAGGGTACCAGTCTGTATATCCTCCTAGGAGACCAGCCCTATCCTCTCCCATGATTAGACTCTGTTAGGGTACCAGTCTGTATATCCTCCTAGGAGACCAGCCCTATCCTCTCCCATGATTAGACTCTGTTAGGACACCAGTCTGTATATCCTCCTAGGAGACCAGCCCTATCCTCTCCCATGATTAGACTCTGTTAGGGTACACCAGTCTGTATATCCTCCTCCTAGGAGACCAGCCCTATCCTCTCCCATGATTAGACTCTGTTAGGGTACCAGTCTGTATATCCTCCTAGGAGACCAGCCCTATCCTCTCCCATGATTAGACTCTGTTAGGACACCAGTCTGTATATCTCCTCCTAGGAGACCAGCCCTATCCTCTCCCATGATTAGACTCTGTTAGGACACCAGTCTGTATCTCCTCCTAGGAGACCAGCCCTATCCTCTCTCATGATTAGACTCTGTTAGGACACCAGTCTGTATCTCCTCCTAGGAGACCAGCCCTATCCTCTCCCATGATTAGACTCTGTTAGGGTACCAGTCTGTATATCCTCCTAGGAGACCAGCCCTATCCTCTCCCATGATTAGACTCTGTTAGGACACCAGTCTGTATATCCTCCTAGGAGACCAGCCCTATCCTCTCCCATGATTAGACTCTGTTAGGACACCAGTCTGTATATCTCCTCCTAGGAGACCAGCCCTATCCTCTCCCATGATTAGACTCTGTTTGGACACCAGTCTGTATATCCTCCTAGGAGACCAGCCCTATCCTCTCTCATGATTAGACTCTGTTAGGACACCAGTCTGTATATCTCCTCCTAGGAGACCAGCCCTATCCTCTCCCATGATTAGACTCTGTTAGGACACCAGTCTGTCCTAGGAGACCAGCCCTATCCTCTCCCATGATTAGACTCTGTTAGGACACCAGTCTGTATCTCCTCCTAGGAGACCAGCCCTCCTCCCCATAGGTATAGACCAGCCCTATCCTCTCCCATGATTAGACTCTGTTAGGACACCAGTCTGTATCTCCTCCTAGGAGACCAGCCCTATCCTCTCCCATGATTAGACTCTGTTAGGGTACCAGTCTGTATCTCCTCCTAGGAGACCAGCCCTATCCTCTCCCATGATTAGACTCTGTTAGGACACCAGTCTGTATATCCTCCTAGGAGACCAGCCCTATCCTCTCCCATGATTAGACTCTGTTAGGACACCAGTTAGGGTGATTAGACCAGTCTGTATATCCTCCTAGGAGACCAGCCCTATCCTCTCCCATGATTAGACTCTATTAGGGTGCCAGCCTGTATATCCTCATAGGAGACCAGCCCTATCCTCTCCCATGATTAGACTATGTTAGGGTACCAGTCTGTATATCCTCATAGGAGACCAGCCCTATCCTCTCCCATGATTAGACTCTGTTAGGGTACCAGTCTGTATATCCTCCTAGGAGACCAGCCCTATCCTCTCCCATGATTAGACTCTATTAGGGTGCCAGTCTGTATATCCTCCTAGGAGACCAGCCCTATCCTCTCCCATGATTAGACTCTGTTAGGACACCAGTCTGTATATCTCCTCCTAGGAGACCAGCCCTATCCTCTCCCATGATTAGACTCTGTTAGGACACCAGTCTGTATCTCCTCCTAGGAGACCAGCCCTATCCTCTCTCATGATTAGACTCTGTTAGGACACCAGTCTGTATCTCCTCCTAGGAGACCAGCCCTATCCTCTCCCATGATTAGACTCTGTTAGGGTACCAGTCTGTATATCCTCCTAGGAGACCAGCCCTATCCTCTCCCATGATTAGACTCTGTTAGGACACCAGTCTGTATATCCTCCTAGGAGACCAGCCCTATCCTCTCCCATGATTAGACTCTGTTAGGACACCAGTCTGTATATCTCCTCCTAGGAGACCAGCCCTATCCTCTCCCATGATTAGACTCTGTTTGGACACCAGTCTGTATATCCTCCTAGGAGACCAGCCCTATCCTCTCTCATGATTAGACTCTGTTAGGACACCTGTCTGTATATCTCCTCCTAGGAGACCAGCCCTATCCTCTCCCATGATTAGACTCTGTTAGGACACCAGTCTGTATATCTCCTCCTAGGAGACCAGCCCTATCCTCTCCCATGATTAGACTCTGTTAGGACACCAGTCTGTATCTCCTCCTAGGAGACCAGCCCTATCCTCTCCCATGATTAGACTCTGTTAGGACACCAGTCTGTATCTCCTCCTAGGAGACCAGCCCTATCCTCTCCCATGATTAGACTCTGTTAGGGTACCAGTCTGTATATCCTCCTAGGAGACCAGCCCTATCCTCTCCCATGATTAGACTCTGTTAGGGTACCAGCCTGTATATACTCCTAGGAGACCAGCCCTATCCTCTCCCATGATTAGACTCTGTTAGGGTACCAGTCTGTATATCCTCCTAGGAGACCAGCCCTATCCTCTCCCATGATTAGACTCTGTTAGGGTACCAGCCTGTATATACTCCTAGGAGACCAGCCCTATCCTCTCCCATGATTACACTCTGTTAGGACACCAGTCTGTATATCCTCCTAGGAGACCAGCCCTCTCCTCTCCCATGATTAGACTCTGTTTGGACACCAGTCTGTATATCCTCCTAGGAGACCAGCCCTATCCTCTCCCATGATTAGACTCTGTTAGGGTACCAGTCTGTATATCCTCCTAGGAGACCAGCCCTATCCTCTCCCATGATTAGACTCTGTTAGGACACCAGTCTGTATATCTCCTTGTAGGAGACCAGCCCTATCCTCTCCCATGATTAGACTCTGTTAGGACACCAGTCTGTATCTCCTCCTAGGAGACCAGCCCTATCCTCTCCCATGATTAGACTCTGTTAGGACACCAGTCTGTATATCTCCAGCCCTATCCTCTCCCATGAGGACACCAGTCTGTATCTCCTTAGATTACTCTGTTAGGACACCAGTCTGTATCTCCTCCTAGGAGACCAGCCCTATCCTCTCCCATGATTAGACTCTGTTAGGGTACCAGTCTGTATATCCTCCTAGGAGACCAGCCCTATCCTCTCCCATGATTAGACTCTGCTAGGACACCAGTCTGTATATCCTCCTAGGAGACCAGCCCTATCCTCTCCCATGATTAGACTCTGTTAGGACACCAGTCTGTATATCTCCTCCTAGGAGACCAGCCCTATCCTCTCCCATGATTAGACTCTGTTTGGACACCAGTCTGTATATCCTCCTAGGAGACCAGCCCTATCCTCTCTCATGATTAGACTCTGTTAGGACACCAGTCTGTATATCTCCTCCTAGGAGACCAGCCCTATCCTCTCCCATGATTAGACTCTGTTAGGACACCAGTCTGTATATCTCCTCCTAGGAGACCAGCCCTATCCTCTCCCATGATTAGACTCTGTTAGGACACCAGTCTGTATCTCCTCCTAGGAGACCAGCCCTATCCTCTCCCATGATTAGACTCTGTTAGAACACCAGTCTGTATCTCCTCCTAGGAGACCAGCCCTATCCTCTCCCATGATTAGACTCTGTTAGGGTACCAGTCTGTATATCCTCCTAGGAGACCAGCCCTATCCTCTCCCATGATTAGACTCTGTTAGGGTACCAGTCTGTATTTCCTCCTAGGAGACCAGCCCTATCCTCTCCCATGATTAGACTCTGTTAGGACACCAGTCTGTATCTCCTCCTAGGAGACCAGCCCTATCCTCTCTCATGATTAGACTCTGTTAGGACACCAGTCTGTATCTCCTCCTAGGAGACCAGCCCTATCCTCTCCCATGATTAGACTCTGTTAGGGTACCAGTCTGTATATCCTCCTAGGAGACCAGCCCTATCCTCTCCCATGATTAGACTCTGTTAGGACACCAGTCTGTATATCCTCCTAGGAGACCAGCCCTATCCTCTCCCATGATTAGACTCTGTTAGGACACCAGTCTGTATATCTCCTCCTAGGAGACCAGCCCTATCCTCTCCCATGATTAGACTCTGTTTGGACACCAGTCTGTATATCCTCCTAGGAGACCAGCCCTATCCTCTCTCATGATTAGACTCTGTTAGGACACCAGTCTGTATATCTCCTCCTAGGAGACCAGCCCTATCCTCTCCCATGATTAGACTCTGTTAGGACACCAGTCTGTATATCTCCTCCTAGGAGACCAGCCCTATCCTCTCCCATGATTAGACTCTGTTAGGACACCAGTCTGTATCTCCTCCTAGGAGACCAGCCCTATCCTCTCCCATGATTAGACTCTGTTAGAACACCAGTCTGTATCTCCTCCTAGGAGACCAGCCCTATCCTCTCCCATGATTAGACTCTGTTAGGGTACCAGTCTGTATATCCTCCTAGGAGACCAGCCCTATCCTCTCCCATGATTAGACTCTGTTAGGGTACCAGTCTGTATTTCCTCCTAGGAGACCAGCCCTATCCTCTCCCATGATTAGACTCTGTTAGGGTACCAGCCTGTATATACTCCTAGGAGACCAGCCCTATCCTCTCCCATGATTAGACTCTGTTAGGACACCAGTCTGTATATCCTCCTAGGAGACCAGCCCTCTCCTCTCCCATGATTAGACTCTGTTAGGACACCAGTCTGTATATCTCCTCCTAGGAGACCAGCCCTATCCTCTCCCATGATTAGACTCTGTTAGGGTACCAGTCTGTATATCTCCTCCTAGGAGACCAGCCCTATCCTCTCCCATGATTAGACTCTGTTAGGACACCAGTCTGTATATCTCCTCCTAGGAGACCAGCCCTATCCTCTCCTATGATTACACTCTGTTTGGACACCAATTCTGTATATCCTCCTAGGAGACCAGCCCTATCTTCTCCCATGATTAGACTCTGTTAGGGTACCAGTCTGTATATCCTCCTAGGAGACCAGCCCTATCCTCTCCCATGATTAGACTCTGTTAGGACACCAGTCTGTATATCCTCCTAGGAGACCAGCCCTATCCTCTCCCATGATTAGACTCTGTTAGGACACCAGTCTGTATATCCCCCTAGGAGACCAGCCCTATCCTCTTTCATGATTAGACTCTGTTAGGACACCAGTCTGTATATCCTCCTAGGAGACCAGCCCTATCCTCTCCCCTAATAGGAGACCAGCCCTATCCTCTCCCATGATTAGACTCTGTTAGGACACCAGTCTGTATATCCTCCTAGGAGACCAGCCCTATCCTCTCCCATGATTAGACTCTGTTAGGGTACCAGTCTGTATATCCTCCTAGGAGACCAGCCCTATCCTCTCCCATGATTAGACTCTGTTAGGGTACCAGTCTGTATATCCTCCTAGGAGACCAGCCCTATCCTCTCCCATGATTAGACTCTGTTAGGGTACCAGTCTGTATATCCTCATAGGAGACCAGCCCTATCCTCTCCCATGATTAGACTCTGTTAGGGTACCAGTCTGTATATCCTCATAGGAGACCAGCCCTATCCTCTCCCATGATTAGACTCTGTTAGGGTACCAGTCTGTATATCCTCCTAGGAGACCAGCCCTATCCTCTCCCATGATTAGACTCTGTTAGGGTACCAGTCTGTATCTCCTCCTAGGAGACCAGCACTATCCTCTCCCATGATTAGACTCTGTTAGGACACCAGTCTGTATATCCTCCTAGGAGACCAGCCCTATCCTCTCCCATGATTAGACTCTGTTAGGGTACCAGTCTGTATATCCTCCTAGGAGACCAGCCCTATCCTCTCCCATGATTAGACTCTGTTAGGGTACCAGTCTGTATATCCTCCTAGGAGACCAGCCCTATCCTCTCCCATGATTAGACTCTGTTAGGGTACCAGTCTGTATATCCTCCTAGGAGACCAGCCCTATCCTCTCCCATGATTAGACTCTGTTAGGGTACCAGTCTGTATATCCTCCTAGGAGACCAGCCCTATCCTCTCCCATGATTAGACTCTGTTAGGGTACCAGTCTGTATATCCTCCTAGGAGACCAGCCCTATCATCTCCCATGATTAGACTCTGTTAGGGTACCAGTCTGTATATCCTCCTAGGAGACCAGCCCTATCCTCTCCCATGATTAGACTCTGTTAGGGTACCATTCTGTATATCTCCTCCTAGGAGACCAGTCATATCCTCTCCCATGATTAGACTCTGTTAGGACACCAGTCTATATATCCTCCTAGGAGACCAGCCCTATCCTCTCCCATGATTAGACTCTGTTAGGACACCAGTCTGTATATCCTCCTAGGAGACCAGCCCTATCCTCTCCCATGGTTTGACTCTGTTAGGGTACCAGTCTGTATATCCTCCTAGGAGACCAGCCCTGTCCTCTCCCATGATTAGACTCTGTTAGGACACCAGTCTGTATATCCTCCTAGGAGACCAGCCCTGTCCTCTCCCATGATTAGACTCTGTTAGGACACCAGTCTGTATATCCTCCTAGGAGACCAGCCCTATCCTCTCCCATGATTAGACTCTGTTAGGGTACCAGTCTGTACATCTCCTCCTAGGAGACCAGCCCTATCCTCTCCCATGATTAGACTCTGTTAGGACACCAGTCTGTATATCCTCCTAGGAGACCAGCCCTATCCTCTCCCATGATTAGACTCTGTTAGGACACCAGTCTGTATATCCTCCTAGGAGACCAGCCCTATCCTCTCCCATGATTAGACTCTGTTAGGACACCAGTCTGTATCTCCTCCTAGGAGACCAGCCCTATCCTCTCCCATGATTAGACTCTGTTAGGACACCAGTCTGTATCTCCTCCTAGGAGACCAGCCCTATCCTCTCTCATGATTAGACTCTGTTAGGACACCAGTCTGTATCTCCTCCTAGGAGACCAGCCCTATCCTCTCCCATGATTAGACTCTGTTAGGGTACCAGTCTGTATATCCTCCTAGGAGACCAGCCCTATCCTCTCCCATGATTAGACTCTGTTAGGACACCAGTCTGTATATCCTCCTAGGAGACCAGCCCTATCCTCTCCCATGATTAGACTCTGTTAGGACACCAGTCTGTATATCTCCTCCTAGGAGACCAGCCCTATCCTCTCCCATGATTAGACTCTGTTTGGACACCAGTCTGTATATCCTCCTAGGAGACCAGCCCTATCCTCTCTCATGATTAGACTCTGTTAGGACACCAGTCTGTATATCTCCTCCTAGGAGACCAGCCCTATCCTCTCCCATGATTAGACTCTGTTAGGACACCAGTCTGTATATCTCCTCCTAGGAGACCAGCCCTATCCTCTCCCATGATTAGACTCTGTTAGGACACCAGTCTGTATCTCCTCCTAGGAGACCAGCCCTATCCTCTCCCATGATTAGACTCTGTTAGAACACCAGTCTGTATCTCCTCCTAGGAGACCAGCCCTATCCTCTCCCATGATTAGACTCTGTTAGGGTACCAGTCTGTATATCCTCCTAGGAGACCAGCCCTATCCTCTCCCATGATTAGACTCTGTTAGGGTACCAGTCTGTATTTCCTCCTAGGAGACCAGCCCTATCCTCTCCCATGATTAGACTCTGTTAGGGTACCAGCCTGTATATACTCCTAGGAGACCAGCCCTATCCTCTCCCATGATTAGACTCTGTTAGGACACCAGTCTGTATATCCTCCTAGGAGACCAGCCCTCTCCTCTCCCATGATTAGACTCTGTTAGGACACCAGTCTGTATATCTCCTCCTAGGAGACCACCCCTATCCTCTCCCATGATTAGACTCTGTTAGGGTACCAGTCTGTATATCTCCTCCTAGGAGACCAGCCCTATCCTCTCCCATGATTAGACTCTGTTAGGACACCAGTCTGTATATCTCCTCCTAGGAGACCAGCCCTATCCTCTCCTATGATTACACTCTGTTTGGACACCAATTCTGTATATCCTCCTAGGAGACCAGCCCTATCTTCTCCCATGATTAGACTCTGTTAGGGTACCAGTCTGTATATCCTCCTAGGAGACCAGCCCTATCCTCTCCCATGATTAGACTCTGTTAGGACACCAGTCTGTATATCCTCCTAGGAGACCAGCCCTATCCTCTCCCATGATTAGACTCTGTTAGGACACCAGTCTGTATATCCTCCTAGGAGACCAGCCCTATCCTCTTTCATGATTAGACTCTGTTAGGACACAGTCTGTATATCCTCCTAGGAGACCAGCCCTATCCTCTCCCCTAATAGGAGACCAGCCCTATCCTCTCCCATGATTAGACTCTGTTAGGACACCAGTCTGTATATCCTCCTAGGAGACCAGCCCTATCCTCTCCCATGATTAGACTCTGTTAGGGTACCAGTCTGTATATCCTCCTAGGAGACCAGCCCTATCCTCTCCCATGATTAGACTCTGTTAGGGTACCATTCTGTATATCTCCTCCTAGGAGACCAGTCATATCCTCTCCCATGATTAGACTCTGTTAGGACACCAGTCTATATATCCTCCTAGGAGACAAGCCCTATCCTCTCCCATGATTAGACTCTGTTAGGACACCAGTCTGTATATCCTCCTAGGAGACCAGCCCTATCCTCTCCCATGGTTAGACTCTGTTAGGGTACCAGTCTGTATATCCTCCTAGGAGACCAGCCCTGTCCTCTCCCATGATTAGACTCTGTTAGGACACCAGTCTGTATATCCTCCTAGGAGACCAGCCCTGTCCTCTCCCATGATTAGACTCTGTTAGGACACCAGTCTGTATATCTCCTAGGAGACCAGCCCTATCCTCTCCCATGATTAGACTCTGTTAGGGTACCAGTCTGTATATCCTCCTAGGAGACCAGCCCTATCCTCTCCCATGGTTAGACTCTGTTAGGGTACCAGTCTGTATATCCTCCTAGGAGACCAGCCCTGTCCTCTCCCATGATTAGACTCTGTTAGGACACCAGTCTGTATATCCTCCTAGGAGACCAGCCCTATCCTCTCCCATGGTTAGACTCTGTTAGGGTACCAGTCTGTATATCCTCCTAGGAGACCAGCCCTATCCTCTCCCATGGTTCGACTCTTTTAGGGTACCAGTCTGTATATCTCCTCCTAGGAGACCAGCCCTATCCTCTCCCATGATTAGACTCTGTTAGGACACCAGTCTGTATATCCTCCTAGGAGACCAGCCCTATCCTCTCCCATGATTAGACTCTGTTAGGACACCAGTCTGTATATCCTCCTAGGAGACCAGCCCTATCCTCTCCCATGATTAGACTCTGTTAGGACACCAGTCTGTATATCCTCCTAGGAGACCAGCCCTATCCTCTCCCATGATTAGACTCTGTTAGGGTACCAGTCTGTATATCTCCTCCTAGGAGACCAGTCATATCCTCTCCCATGATTAGACTCTGTTAGGACACCAGTCTGTATATCCTCCTAGGAGACCAGCCCTATCCTCTCCCATGATTAGACTCTGTTAGGACACCAGTCTGTATATCCTCCTAGGAGACCAGCCCTATCCTCTTCCATGATTAGAATGAAGCCCAATGTTTCCATTGAGAGTCCTCAGCCATGTAAACTCTATTGGTGCAGAATAATACACAATCCCCAAATGTTTAAAATCGAGCCGCCTGTTTCCAATGAGAGTCATGGTTATTGGTGTAGATTGAGTACAGAAGACTAGATGTTTGTAATGAGAGTCATGGTTATTGGTGCAGATTGAGTACAGAAGACTAGATGTTTGTAATGAGAGTCATGGTTATTGGTGCAGATTGAGTACAGAAGACTAGATGTTTGTAATGAGAGTCATGGTTATTGGTGTAGATTGAGTACAGAAGACTAGATGATTGTAATGAGAGTCATGGTTATTGGTGCAGATTGAGTACAGAACAGCAGCTGTTTGAGTTGTTCAGTCTTCATTAGCTGAACGGTAATGAGTTAGCAGATGTGTGTGTGTGTTAGCAGAATGGTAATGATGTGGTGGAAGTTAGTACAGCTACTGGCTTTATGAGGAAGCAAAGCAAAGGAATACACGGAGGGAGGGTGTAACGTACTGGAAGATCTCTGTCCTAGAAATACTGAGGTGGGTTGAAGAACCGGAGGGAGGGTGTAACGTACTGGAAGATCTATGTCCTATAAATACTGAGGTGGGTTGAAGAAACGGAGGGAGGGTGTAACGTACTGGAAGATCTCTGTTCCAGAAATACTGAGGTGGGTTGAAGAAATGGAGGGAGGGTGTAACGTACTGGAAGATCTCTGTTCCAGAAATACTGAGGTGGGTTGAAGAAACGGAGGGAGGGTGTAACGTACTGGAAGATTTCTGTTCCAGAAATACTGAGGTGGGTTGAAGAAACAGAGGGAGAGTGTAACGTACTGGCAGATCTCTGTTCCAGAAATACTGAGGTGGGTTGAAGAAACAGAGGGAGGGTGTAACGTACTGGAAGATCTATATCCTATAAATACTGAGGTGGGTTGAAGAACCGGAGGGAGGGGGTAACGTACTGGAAGATCTCTGTCCTAGAAATACTGAGGTGGGTTGAAGAACCGGAGGGAGGGTGTAACGTACTGGAAGATCTCTGTCCTATAAATACTGAGGTGGGTTGAAGAAACGGAGGGGGGGGTGTAACGTACTGGAAGATCTATGTCCTAGAAATACTGAGTTGGGTTGAAGAAACGGAGGGAGGGTGTAACGTACTGGAAGATCTATGTCCTAGAAATACTGAGGTGGTTTGAAGAAACGGAGGGAGGGTGTAACGTACTGGAAGTTCTCTGTCCTATAAATACTGAGGTGGGTTGAAGAAACGGAGGGAGGGTGTAACGTACTGGAAGATCTATGTTTATACAGAAAGTTTTCTTTGATAATTTATCAATAATATCTCAATTAATTATCTCAGTACTGTCGTTGTCTGTCCTGAGACTGTCTCAGTACTGTCAGTGTCTATATTGAGACTGTCTCAGTACTGTCTGTGTCTATATTGAGACTGTCTCAGTACTGTCTGTGTCTGTCCTGAGACTCTCTCAGTACTGTCTGTGTCTGTCCTGAGACTGTCTCAGTACTGTCAGTGTCTGTCCTGAGACTGTCTCAGTACTGTCAGTGTCTGTCCTGAGACTGTCTCAGTACTGTCAGTGTCTGTCCTGAGACTGTCTCAGTACTGTCTGTGTCTGTCCTGAGACTGTCTCAGTACTGTCTGTGTCTATATTGAGACCTCTGTCTCAGTACTGTCAGTGTCTATATTGAGACCTCTGTCTCAGTACTGTCATTGTCTGTCCTGAGACTGTCTCAGTACTGTCAGTGTCTATATTGAGACTGTCTCAGTACTGTTCGTGTCTATATTGAGACCTCTGTCTCAGTACTGTCATTGTCTGTCCTGGGACTGTCTCAGTACTGTCAGTGTCTATATTGAGACTGTCTCAGTACTGTCAGTGTCTATATTGAGACCTCTGTCTCAGTACTGTCAGTGTCTATATTGAGACCTCTGTCTCAGTACTGTCAGTGTCTATATTGAGACCTCTGTCTCAGTACTGTCAGTGTCTATATTGAGACCTCTGTCTCAGTACTGTCATTGTCTGTCCTGAGACTGTCTCAGTGCTGCCAGTGTCTATATTGAGACTGTCTCAGTACTGTCCGTGTCTATATTGAGACCTCTGTCTCAGTACTGTCATTGTCTGTCCTGAGACTGTCTCAGTACTGTCAGTGTCTATATTGAGACTGTCTCAGTACTGTTCGTGTCTATATTGAGACTGTCTCAGTACTGTCAGTGTCTATATGGAGACCTCTGTCTCGGTACTGTCAGTGTCTATATTGAGACCTCTGTCTCAGTACTCTCAGTGTCTGTCCTGAGACTGTCTCAGTACTGTCAGTGTCCATATTGAGACCAGTGTCTATATTGAGACCTCTGTCTCAGTACTGTCATTGTCTATATTGAGACCTCTGTCTCAGTACTGTCAGTGTCTGTCCTGAGACTGTCTCAGTACTGTCAGTGTCTATATTGAGACTGTCTCAGTACTCTCAGCGTCTGTCCTGAGACTGTCTCAGTACTGTCAGTGTCCATATTGAGACCAGTGTCTATATTGAGACCTCTGTCTCAGTACTGTCATTGTCTATATTGAGACCTCTGTCTCAGTACTGTCAGTGTCTGTCCTGAGACTGTCTCATTACAGTCAGTGTCTGTCCTGAGACTGTCTCAGTACTGTCAGTGTCTGTCCTGAGACTGTCTCAGTACTGTCAGTGTCTATATTGAGACTGTCTCAGTACTGTCAGTGTCTGTCCTGAGACTGTCTCAGTACTGTCTGTGTCTGTCCTGAGACTTTCTCAGTACTGTCTGTGTCTGTCCTGAGACTGTCTCAGTACTGTCTGTGTCTGTCCTGAGACTGTCCCAGTACTGTCAGTGTCTCTATTGAGACTGTCTCAGTACTGTCATTGTCTGTCCTGAGACTGTCTCAGTACTGTCAATGTCTCTATTGAGACTGTCTCAGTACTGTCATTGTCTGTCCTGAGACTGTCTCAGTACTGTCAGTGTCTCTATTGAGACTGTCTCAGTACTGTCAGTGTCTATATTGAGACTGTCTCAGTACTGTCTGTGTCTGTCCTGAGACTGTCTCAGTACTGTCTGTGTCTGTCCTGAGACTGTCTCAGTACTGTCTGTGTCTGTCCTGAGACTGTCTCAGTACTGTCAGTGTCTGTCCTGAGACTGTCTCAGTACGGTCTGTGTCTGTCCTGAGACTGTCTCAGTACTGTCATTGTCTGTCCTGAGACTGTCTCAGTACTGTCTGTGTCTATATTGAGACTGTCTCAGTACTGTCTGTGTCTGTCCTGAGACTGTCTCAGTACTGTCTGTGTCTGTCCTGAGACTGTCTCAGTACTGTCAGTGTCTCTATTGAGACTGTCTCAGTACTGTCAGTGTCTGTCCTGAGACTGTCTCAGTACTGTCAGTGTCTATATTGAGACCAGTGTCTATATTGAGACCTCTGTCTCAGTACTGTCATTGTCTATATTGAGACCTCTGTCTCATTACAGTCAGTGTCTGTCCTGAGACTGTCTCAGTACTGTCAGTGTCTGTCCTGAGACTGTCTCAGTACTGTCAGTGTCTATATTGAGACTGTCTCAGTACTGTCAGTGTCTGTATTGAGACTGTCTCAGTACTGTCTGTGTCTATATTGAGACTGTCTCAGTACTGTCAGTGTCTGTCCCGAGACTGTCTCAGTACTGTCTGTGTCTGTCCTGAGACTTTCTCAGTACTGTCTGTGTCTGTCCTGAGACTGTCTCAGTACTGTCTGTGTCTGTCCTGAGACTGTCCCAGTACTGTCAGTGTCTCTATTGAGACTGTCTCAGTACTGTCATTGTCTGTCCTGAGACTGTCTCAGTACTGTCAGTGTCTCTATTGAGACTGTCTCAGTACTGTCATTGTCTGTCCTGAGACTGTCTCAGTACTGTCAGTGTCTCTATTGAGACTGTCTCAGTACTGTCAGTGTCTATATTGAGACTGTCTCAGTACTGTCTGTGTCTGTCCTGAGACTGTCTCAGTACTGTCTGTGTCTGTCCTGAGATTGTCTCAGTACTGTCTGTGTCTGTCCTGAGACTGTCTCAGTACTGTCTGTGTCTGTCCTGAGACTGTCTCAGTACGGTCTGTGTCTGTCCTGAGACTGTCTCAGTACTGTCAGTGTCTGTCCTGAGACTGTTCCAGTACTGTCTGTGTCTATATTGAGACAGTCTCAGTTCTGTCTGTGTCTGTCCTGAGACTGTCTCAGTACTGTCTGTGTCTGTCCTGAGACTGTCTCAGTACTGTCAGTGTCTCTATTGAGACTGTCTCAGTACTGTCAGTGTCTGTCCTGAGACTTTCCCAGTACTGTCAGTGTCTCTATTGAGACTGTCTCAGTACTGTCAGTGTCTCTATTGAGACTGTCTCAGTACTGTCAGTGTCTGTCCTGAGACTGTCTCAGTACAGTCAGTGTCTATATTGAGACTGTCTCAGTACTGTCTGTGTCTATATTGAGACTGTCTCAGTACTGTCTGTGTCTGTATTGAGACTGTCTCAGTACTGTCATTGTCTGTATTAAGACTGCCTCAGTACTGTCATTGTCTGTATTGAGACTGTCTCATTACTGTGAGTGTCTGTCCTGAGACTGTCTCAGTACTGTCATTGTCTGTATTAAGACTGCCTCAGTACTGTCATTGTCTGTATTGAGACTGTCTCAGTACTGTGAGTGTCTGTCCTGAGACTGTCTCAGTACTGTCAGTGTCTTCATTGAGACTGTCTCAGTACTGTCTGTGTCTATATTGAAACCTCTGTCTCAGTACTGTCAGTGTCTGTATTGAGACTGTCTCAGTACTGTCAGAGTCTGTATTGAGACTGTCTCAGTACTGTCAGTGTCTGTATTGAGACTGTCTCAGTAATGTCATTGTCTGTCCTGAGACTGACTCAGTACTGTCTGTGTCTGTATTGAGACTGTCTCAGTACTCAGTGTCTTCATTGAGACTGTCTCAGTACATAATGTGTCTATATTGAAACCTCTGTCTCAGTACTGTCAGTGTCTGTCCTGAGACTGTCTCAGTACTGTCAGTGTCTATATTGAGTCCTCTGTCTCAGTACTGTCTGTGTCTATATTGAGAGTCTCAGTACTGTCTGTGTCTGTCCTGAGACTGTCTCAGTACTGTCTGTGTCTGTCCTGAGACTGTCTCAGTACTGTCAGTGTCTCTATTGAGACTGTCTCAGTACTGTCAGTGTCTGTCCTGAGACTTTCCCAGTACTGTCAGTGTCTCTATTGAGACTGTCTCAGTACTGTCAGTGTCTCTATTGAGACTGTCTCAGTACTGTCAGTGTCTGTCCTGAGACTGTCTCAGTACAGTCAGTGTCTATATTGAGACTGTCTCAGTACTGTCTGTGTCTATATTGAGACTGTCTCAGTACTGTCAGTTTCTGTATTGAGACTGTCTCAGTACTGTCTGTGTCTATATTGAGACTGTCTCAGTACTGTCTGTGTCTGTATTGAGACTGTCTCAGTACTGTCATTGTCTGTATTAAGACTGCCTCAGTACTGTCATTGTCTGTATTGAGACTGTCTCAGTACTGTGAGTGTCTGTCCTGAGACTGTCTCAGTACTGTCATTGTCTGTATTAAGACTGCCTCAGTACTGTCATTGTCTGTATTGAGACTGTCTCAGTACTGTGAGTGTCTGTCCTGAGACTGTCTCAGTACTGTCAATGTCTCTATTGAGACTGTCTCAGTACTGTCATTGTCTGTCCTGAGACTGTCTCAGTACTGTCAGTGTCTCTATTGAGACTGTCTCAGTACTGTCAGTGTCTATATTGAGACTGTCTCAGTACTGTCTGTGTCTGTCCTGAGACTGTCTCAGTACTGTCTGTGTCTGTCCTGAGACTGTCTCAGTACTGTCTGTGTCTGTCCTGAGACTGTCTCAGTACTGTCAGTGTCTGTCCTGAGACTGTCTCAGTACGGTCTGTGTCTGTCCTGAGACTGTCTCAGTACTGTCATTGTCTGTCCTGAGACTGTCTCAGTACTGTCTGTGTCTATATTGAGACTGTCTCAGTACTGTCTGTGTCTGTCCTGAGACTGTCTCAGTACTGTCTGTGTCTGTCCTGAGACTGTCTCAGTACTGTCAGTGTCTCTATTGAGACTGTCTCAGTACTGTCAGTGTCTGTCCTGAGACTGTCTCAGTACTGTCAGTGTCTATATTGAGACCAGTGTCTATATTGAGACCTCTGTCTCAGTACTGTCATTGTCTATATTGAGACCTCTGTCTCATTACAGTCAGTGTCTGTCCTGAGACTGTCTCAGTACTGTCAGTGTCTGTCCTGAGACTGTCTCAGTACTGTCAGTGTCTATATTGAGACTGTCTCAGTACTGTCAGTGTCTGTATTGAGACTGTCTCAGTACTGTCTGTGTCTATATTGAGACTGTCTCAGTACTGTCAGTGTCTGTCCCGAGACTGTCTCAGTACTGTCTGTGTCTGTCCTGAGACTTTCTCAGTACTGTCTGTGTCTGTCCTGAGACTGTCTCAGTACTGTCTGTGTCTGTCCTGAGACTGTCCCAGTACTGTCAGTGTCTCTATTGAGACTGTCTCAGTACTGTCATTGTCTGTCCTGAGACTGTCTCAGTACTGTCAGTGTCTCTATTGAGACTGTCTCAGTACTGTCATTGTCTGTCCTGAGACTGTCTCAGTACTGTCAGTGTCTCTATTGAGACTGTCTCAGTACTGTCAGTGTCTATATTGAGACTGTCTCAGTACTGTCTGTGTCTGTCCTGAGACTGTCTCAGTACTGTCTGTGTCTGTCCTGAGATTGTCTCAGTACTGTCTGTGTCTGTCCTGAGACTGTCTCAGTACTGTCTGTGTCTGTCCTGAGACTGTCTCAGTACGGTCTGTGTCTGTCCTGAGACTGTCTCAGTACTGTCAGTGTCTGTCCTGAGACTGTTCCAGTACTGTCTGTGTCTATATTGAGACAGTCTCAGTTCTGTCTGTGTCTGTCCTGAGACTGTCTCAGTACTGTCTGTGTCTGTCCTGAGACTGTCTCAGTACTGTCAGTGTCTCTATTGAGACTGTCTCAGTACTGTCAGTGTCTGTCCTGAGACTTTCCCAGTACTGTCAGTGTCTCTATTGAGACTGTCTCAGTACTGTCAGTGTCTCTATTGAGACTGTCTCAGTACTGTCAGTGTCTGTCCTGAGACTGTCTCAGTACAGTCAGTGTCTATATTGAGACTGTCTCAGTACTGTCTGTGTCTATATTGAGACTGTCTCAGTACTGTCTGTGTCTGTATTGAGACTGTCTCAGTACTGTCATTGTCTGTATTAAGACTGCCTCAGTACTGTCATTGTCTGTATTGAGACTGTCTCAGTACTGTGAGTGTCTGTCCTGAGACTGTCTCAGTACTGTCAGTGTCTTCATTGAGACTGTCTCAGTACTGTCTGTGTCTATATTGAAACCTCTGTCTCAGTACTGTCAGTGTCTGTATTGAGACTGTCTCAGTACTGTCAGAGTCTGTATTGAGACTGTCTCAGTACTGTCAGTGTCTGTATTGAGACTGTCTCAGTAATGTCATTGTCTGTCCTGAGACTGACTCAGTACTGTCTGTGTCTGTATTGAGACTGTCTCAGTACTCAGTGTCTTCATTGAGACTGTCTCAGTACATAATGTGTCTATATTGAAACCTCTGTCTCAGTACTGTCAGTGTCTGTCCTGAGACTGTCTCAGTACTGTCAGTGTCTATATTGCGTCCTCTGTCTCAGTACTGTCTGTGTCTATATTGAGAGTCTCAGTACTGTCTGTGTCTGTCCTGAGACTGTCTCAGTACTGTCTGTGTCTGTCCTGAGACTGTCTCAGTACTGTCAGTGTCTCTATTGAGACTGTCTCAGTACTGTCAGTGTCTGTCCTGAGACTTTCCCAGTACTGTCAGTGTCTCTATTGAGACTGTCTCAGTACTGTCAGTGTCTCTATTGAGACTGTCTCAGTACTGTCAGTGTCTGTCCTGAGACTGTCTCAGTACAGTCAGTGTCTATATTGAGACTGTCTCAGTACTGTCTGTGTCTATATTGAGACTGTCTCAGTACTGTCAGTTTCTGTATTGAGACTGTCTCAGTACTGTCTGTGTCTATATTGAGACTGTCTCAGTACTGTCTGTGTCTGTATTGAGACTGTCTCAGTACTGTCATTGTCTGTATTAAGACTGCCTCAGTACTGTCATTGTCTGTATTGAGACTGTCTCAGTACTGTGAGTGTCTGTCCTGAGACTGTCTCAGTACTGTCATTGTCTGTATTAAGACTGCCTCAGTACTGGCATTGTCTGTATTGAGACTGTCTCAGTACTGTGAGTGTCTGTCCTGAGACTGTCTCAGTACTGTCAGTGTCTTCATTGAGACTGTCTCAGTACTGTCTGTGTCTATATTGAAACCTCTGTCTCAGTACTGTCAGTGTCTGTATTGAGACTGTCTCAGTACTGTCAGAGTCTGTATTGAGACTGTCTCAGTACTGTCAGTGTCTGTATTGAGACTGTCTCAGTAATGTCATTGTCTGTCCTGAGACTGACTCAGTACTGTCTGTGTCTGTATTGAGACTGTCTCAGTACTCAGTGTCTTCATTGAGACTGTCTCAGTACTGTATGTGTCTATATTGAAACCTCTGTCTCACTACTCTCAGTGTCTGTCCTGAGACTGTCTCAGTACTGTCAGTGTCTATATTGAGTCCTCTGTCTCAGTACTGTCAGTGTCTATATTGAGACTGTCTCAGTACTGTCAGTGTCTGTCCTGAGACTGCCTCAGTACTGTCTGTGTCTGTATTGAGAATGTCTCAGTACTGTCGGTGTCTATATTGAGACTGTCTCAGTACTGTCAGTGTCTATATTGAAACCTCTGTCTCAGT